>NW_026435797.1:0-345 GCF_001194135.2 Octopus bimaculoides
TCCTATCCATAAAATGCAAACGTATGTCTATACATATTTCAGTAAAATATTTAAATATTCTCATCCATAAAATGCAAACGTATGTATATACATATTTCAGTAAAATATTTAAATATTCTCATTCATAAAATGCAAACGTATGTCTATACATATGTAGACATCTGTAAGCTTTAAATGTAATTTTATTAATTAAGTGACCTTTGGAAAAAAGTATGAAAAATAACATAAAGAACAGGTATCTTTCCCCTTGTCGTACAGAATCGATTTACCTATTATTATTAACCATTCAAGAGAGTAATGATAGCAATAATAATGGGACCCTGAGGAGATGGAGTATCCTATATT
>NW_026435798.1:0-350 GCF_001194135.2 Octopus bimaculoides
ATGAAAGGCAAAGTCGACCTCAGCGGAATTTGAACTCAGAATATAAAGATGGAAAAATGCTGGTAAATATTGTCGGTCAGCGTGCTAACGATTCTGTCAAAATAATACAAGCTAGACATATTACATTATTAACTATAGTATCAATAAAATATAATACAGTCTACATGATATTAACTATAGTATAACATAGTACAATCTCTATGTAAAACAATAAATACAATATCAACTATGATATAACTAATATATCATGATATCAGCAATGGAATAATATAATTCAAATATGATTTTCTACCATGTAACGTTACTAATGATAATTATTATGCATATCAATAAGATAATGAAAGGGCAAT
>NW_026435799.1:0-270 GCF_001194135.2 Octopus bimaculoides
AAGAAATAGTATAAGGCGGTGCGTTAGCACGTCCCCAATTAAGTGCCTTTAAAAAGAGGATATGAAAAAAATTAACGCGTTTCTGCACCCATTATATTTCTGCAAGGATATACATGCATACATACAGTTATACACGCATACATAAAGACTTCCCTACATATTTGCATAAAGACATACGTGCATATATGTGTATGCGTGTCTATGAATTTATGAGGGCATACTTCTGCGTTTGCCTGTCTATCTATCTATCTATCTATCTATCTATCTATC
>NW_026435800.1:0-724 GCF_001194135.2 Octopus bimaculoides
TATATATATGTACGGTGTATATATATATATATATGTACAGTTGTTTCTGCTATAGGATACAATGAATTCATAGTTGAGCGCTTGAGTAACATCGGAATCTGCAATATGAAGTGCACTTTATATTCGAGGCTCCGATCAATCTATAAGTCCACCTATAAATCCAACTATAAGACAACTGCATCGTATAGCAGAAACAGCTGTAAGCTAATGAAGTTCATAAGGTAATAGTTTATTCTATTGTCATCTTGTTTTCTAATTTTCTTATGTTCTTAATTACTGCTGTGTACTCGACTAACGCTTCATTCTATACTATATGCATATTGAGTACTCCACTTGGTTATTAGTATCGCAATGCCTAAGCAGCCCCTCCCCCTGTTTGCAATATATATCGGGTGCAGATTGCATCTGTAACCAGCTGGAGGAGGCATCATCTTGGGGTTAAAGACGGTTGTAAAGTCCGATTCGTATGGAACAACCAAGTTTGAAGTGGTGACAAACCTTATCACGCTAAATAGCTACTACTTTCATCTCTTATAGAGATTTTCTAAATACTTTGTTATATATATAGGCGCAGGGGTGGCTTATAGGCACAGGTACAAAAATGGAGACGCCAAGCCAGTTGAGACTTAAATTGAGACGTCCGCGCAGCTGGAAGTGACATGTGTGTGTGTGTGTGTGTGTGTGTGTGTCCGAACGCGCGTACGAATGCACGTACATATGTATG
>NW_026435801.1:0-345 GCF_001194135.2 Octopus bimaculoides
AATTTACTGAGGAACGAATGAGCGGAAGAAAAAAATGAACGAACGAACGACCGAAAGAACGAAATAACGACCGACCGAACGAACGAAATAACAAACGATCGAATGAACGAACGAACGAAATAACGAACGAACGAAAGACAAGACGAACGAACAAACGAAATAACGAACGATTGAAATAACGAACGAACGAAATAACGAACGAACAAACGAAGGAACGAAATAACGAACGAAAGAATGAAAAAACAAATGAACAAACGAAAGAATGAACGATATAACATACGAATAAACGAACAACATAATGAATGAACGAACGAAACAATGAATGAACGAACGAAATAACGATAG
>NW_026435802.1:0-950 GCF_001194135.2 Octopus bimaculoides
GAGGTAGACCTAGGAAGACCTGGGATGAGGTGGTAAAGCACGACCTTCGAACATGAGGCCTTTTCGAGGCAATGACTTGAACCACATTGAAAATTTGTGGCATTATTTGAAAATTAAAATTCATTCAAGAGCCCCAACGTGCATTCCAGATTCGAAGAAAATTTGTCAAGAAGAATGGGAAAAAATTCCTAAAGAATTGATTAAGAACTACAAATAAAGCAATCTAAAAGATGATGTTTTCAAAAAAGTCTGCTTAAAAATACAATATAAATATAACAATATAAATATAACATTTACAAAGGACAAAAAGAAAACAAAAATCAGTTATATCTAAAAAGGGATTATAAAACACACACACATATATAAGGCAGGTTTGTTTTTGCTTTTCTCTTCGGTTTTGTTCTGTGTGTGCCATAAATATCGCCATCCGTTACAGAAAAAAAATTTGTAGTTTGGAATCAGTAGTTCTTTGACTGCTATTTCTAAATTTTCAGTATGTTGGAGAAGCAACTCATGCTAATCCCTGTATATTTATGATTATAAATGGTTTTACCGATAAAGGTTTTTTTTCATACTAAACTACTTGGCAAAATTGTTAATTATTAATTTTATTTCTAATTGACGATTCCCTGCCCTATATCTGTATATTTATATTGATGCATCTAATTGGATGGTTAAACTGTAACCCTTTTATACGGGACTTTTTAAGCGGGACTATTTGTGGCGCACATGGAATAGATTCTTTAGAGTGAAATGTTTGAACGTACTAGCCGATAAATTTTGTAAGTGCCTTCCTCATGTGTTGTTTTTGATGTCGCATGGTCAAAATTCCCATGAGTTGTATAGACACTTTCAGATTTATTCGAATATTGGGCTGAAGATCGGAATAGAGTACCTTCATATTCTTAACCGTGAAACGTACTCAATTAACTAAAGGCAGGTTTGTTTTT
>NW_026435803.1:0-318 GCF_001194135.2 Octopus bimaculoides
AAAAAAAAAAAAAAAACTAGACTTTAAACAACACTAGTAACGTTTCTGTGACAGCAAATGGTAATTCAAAGAAGTGGAACAACGGAATTAATTTACATTATTTACATTAACACGTTGGACGAAATAACTTAGCAGTATTTCGTCTGTCGCTATATTCTGAGTTCAAATTCCGCCAAGGTCTACTTTACTTTTCATCCTGTCAAGGTCGATAAAAAAAGTCCCAGTCAAACACTAGAGTCGATATAATCGACTCATCCCCTCCCCCCAAAAGTTTCAGGCCTTGTGCCTATAGTAGAAAGGATTATTATTATTATCATT
>NW_026435804.1:0-325 GCF_001194135.2 Octopus bimaculoides
ATATATATATAGGTACATACATACATATATATATATATACACACATATACAGGCGTGTCTATAATATCTTTGTAAGTATGTGTGTAAATATTTAGCCTCGTACAAATCCACAGTTGGACTATCCGCAATATATGTTGATCAACACAAACTAATTATACGAACTAATTAAGCAATGTTGTTAACATAAATGTCTGCAGACCAATGTTTCTAAAACTTTCATGAAGATATCTAACAATGCTGATGCATCGGTGTGACACACACTTTCTTACTAATTTCGCCATGTACTCATTCTCTCTCTCTCTCTCTCTCTCTCTCTCTCTCTCTC
>NW_026435806.1:0-314 GCF_001194135.2 Octopus bimaculoides
ATATATATATATATATATATAGGTGTGTGTGTGTATATGTGTATGTATTTGTATATATGTGATATGCATACGTATGTGTATGTGTGTTGCATGCGTGTGTGTACAGATATGTATTTATGTAAGCGTATGTATATATGTATGTATGTATATATATATGTATATATATATATTAAAAGGATGTGTTATACTATTCCACAGCCATACCAACAATCCAATAATACTAATCTACATAAACCAAAACAGCCATACCGACAACACAACATAGCTCCTTCATCAGCTGCTCTACGGATATCATTATGGTTTGTATGTATATA
>NW_026435807.1:0-518 GCF_001194135.2 Octopus bimaculoides
GGCGAACCCTGCTGTATTCTTTCACCACCACTTTCTCTCACTCTTACTTCTTGTTTCTGTTGTGCTTGTATTTTAAAGGGTCAGCCTTGTCACACTCTGTCACGCTGAATATCCTCGAGAACTACGTTAAGGGTACACGTGTCTGTGGAGTGCTCAGCCACTTGCACGTTAATTTCACGAGCAGGCTGTTCCGTTGATTGGATCAACTGGAACCCTCGACGTCGTAAGCGACGGAGTGCCAACAACAATACATGCATACAGACACACACACGCGCGCACACACTCACACACACACAAACACATACATGCACAAAAGAGAACTAACCATATTTTTTAAATATAGATATAAATTATAAACATATTTTAAATATACTAATGAGAGACTGGCTTCGGGTGCTACTTAGTCTTGTTTTAGCTGTTTGATATTTAAAACATTTCTGCATATAAAGCGTAAATATAGAACTCTTTTAACCTTTTACTTGTTTCAGTCATTTGACTGCGGCCATGCTGGAGCACCG
>NW_026435808.1:0-1234 GCF_001194135.2 Octopus bimaculoides
ATGTATGTATGTGACATAAAATCTTTTCTAATTGATGAGGAAATCTATACAGATACGATGGTCAACGTATCACTTAATATTAAGAGCCATCTGGGAGATAAATTGCAAAAGACCGCATAGAAATATTCGGGAAAATAAACTAAAGAATTATAAATGGTTCTAAGCAAGATACTTAATTTTATAAGCATTTAAAAAAGTTTAGCGTCAGGTAAATTCTAAGCAAACTAAAAAACTAAGGAATGGTTTTCTTATATAAATAAACACTTGGATCCCAACCAATAAAAGCGAAAATATTGGAAAACTTGCGTACATTGCGAAGCGCACACTCCTACGGTGTGCAGCCGAGGCGGCATTCCTTAATTATTCTGACTAGTTAAATGAGACACCTTGTAATAGGAGCTTTATGGGTAACATATAAAACACGGCTGGCAAAAATGTATTTATGTGTAAAAATAGACTAAGAAATAATATTTGCCTTAATCCAGTTTCTAATTTAAACATCGTAATGAACCCCCACATTACGAGAAATTAATCTCATTTCATTTCTCGATAAGACATTGATACCATAAGCTATTTTTATAAGAATACCATTGAGGTAAGCTGATCATGACGTAAAGTTTCCAAAGATCTATTAATAACTTCAATTCCAGGAACTTTTCCAAAAACAATAACGAAGTCCCTTACTATTTTGATGACGTCATTGCTCCCACTATTTGACGTTTAACTTAAGTTGTCCTTCCAAAACTCTAATCTATTGATCTAAATCGAACCTGACTTTAATGGAAATATATAATGGTTCTAATGTTGAATTGTATCAAAGCATTCAATTGTTTAAGAAGCCAGAAAGACTGTTTCATGCAAACTTCTCCGAATACATTTGTCTTTTGAACGAAATTCTGTGGTCGATTTTGGTCACTATAGTAGAAAGAAAATCTCAAAAGGTTTTACAAAAAGCACCCCACCCCACTTCATTCAGACAAGTGTTTCAGCTCTTAACTTATATTCCAAGTGGCCCGGGCCACATCCGGGTCATGACTCCTAAGTACACTGCTGCTGACACATTTCAACCACATGGATATCGGAGACTTGTGCATTTCAACCGCTTGGAGATTTCATCTAGTTGGAACTCATCTCCGTTGTTGACTCAACTTTCAAACCTTATACTTAAAGAAGAAAATAACGTTGGTTGTCATGGTAGCGGTGAAATGTCAACGTCATCGCTCAGAGTTACTTC
>NW_026435809.1:0-635 GCF_001194135.2 Octopus bimaculoides
CAGTTTTACAAAAATGCATATAAACCTAAACATGCATTCATGCAAACAGTTTACACACAAAAGGCACCTACTTACCATTATTATCCAGTGAAAATAGTTATAAAAGAAAGTATCATATATTTGTTTTGCATTTACAAATGATGTTAACATTATTAATGATTATAAAGATGAGGACGTTAATGATATAATTAGAGCCATAATTGATGGTAATGATTTAATGTGATAAATGTTTCTCAGTAACCAGAAAGGAAAATTCTTCCAATTATATATATACATAACATTAGCAGAATGAGATAAAGATCCAAGGCTGTGAAAGATTTCAGAACATTTATAAATAGAAGGTCTTACAGCTGTTTCCAGTATATTTTATATATCCCTTCATTGGAGATGGTGCAAGAAAAAGGTTAAGCAATAGTTATTCTAGAGAAGATATGAAATAGAGAGAGCAGTGGAGGAATGAAAACAGACGTGAGATATGCAGAGATATTGTATCTGCAGTTCCATTATTTAAGCAGAATGGTATACATATAAGTTTCCTGTGGGTCTTCTTGACACCATTACCTCTCATAACCACAATATATATATATATATATATATTTGCTGTAGTTTCATCTCAGAGCTGCAGCCATGCTGAT
>NW_026435809.1:1800-4197 GCF_001194135.2 Octopus bimaculoides
ATATATATATATATATATATTTATGTATATGAACAGAAAATTTAGTATTAACTTTTATAAAATTATACATTTATTTCCCCACCAAAATGTACTGTATGTGTACATGTACATTGATATATGTATCTGTGTGTGTGTGTGTGTTTGTGTGTGTGTGTGTGTGTGTGTTTTACATATATACGAGATATATATATATATACATGTATATTTATATATATGGCATATGTGTGTATGTATGTTTAATACCGTGGGAATAGTTACTGTTTTCACCTTTATACTTCCAAATGCTCTTTACAAAGATATTATTTAAAGGCATTTGAAAATAGATGCCTATTGATAATGATATAATAACAATAAGAAGAAATATTAATAATAATGATAGTGATAATGATGATGTTACTAATTCTTTCTACTATAAGCAAAAGATCTGAAATTTTTGGGCTGGACCCAGTTGATTATAGTGACCCCAGTACTTGACTGGTACTTATTTCATAACCATGGATGGATGAATGGCACAACTGCCATCAGAGGAATTTGGATTCAGAACCTAAATACAGACAGAATGCGACTAAGCATGCTGATGATTCTGCCTAATAATGCTAATAATAATCCTTGCTACTAAAGGAACAAGGCCTGGCATTTTGGGGGAGGGGGCTAGCTGATTATACCGACCCAGTCTGTAACTGGTACTTATTTCATCAACCTCAAGGCAAAGTCAACTTCGGTGGAATTTGAACTCAAAACGTAAAGATGGATAAAATGCCACTAAACATTTTGCCTGGCATGCTAATGATTCTTCCAGCTCACTGCCATAATAATGATAATAATATTAATAAAAATAATAATAATAATAATGATAATAATAATAATAATAATAATTATAATCAGACGAAGAAGATGTGTTTATTAATTGACATGAGTATTCCCTGCGATCATAATATAGTGGTGAAAGAATTTGACAAGACCAGTAAATATAAAGACTTGCTAATAGAAATTGAAAAAATGTGGCACCTCAAGTTGACTACCGTACCAGTGATTATAGGTTCTCTAAGAATGATAAAAAAAGGTACTGAAACCTATTTCAAAATGATACCAGGCTTACCATCCCTACAGGAAGTGCAAAAAATCGTGTTAACTTGAACGCCTCATGTACTGAGAGGAGCATTATCGCTGTGAAAACAACATCCATTCATGAATTTATTTATTTATTAATTTTTTTTTAAGTACATATTTTACCTGTGAATTTGTGTGTGTAAACTGAGAATGCATACAATGAGTTTCTCTGCCCTAGGTGTATGGAAAACATTCGGCGAAAATGGAAGAAAATTTGAAGAAAGAAGAAAAAAAAAAACATAATAATAATATTAATAATAATAATGATCTCAAATTTTGGCACAAGGTCAGTAATTTCAGGGAGGGGTAAGTAAATTAAATTGACCCCAGTGCTAAACTGGTACTAATTTTATTGATCCTGAAATGATGAAAGTTAAAGTCGACCTCAGAAGAATTTGAACTAGAAAGTAAAGATGACTGAAATACCACTAAATCATTTCATCCTGCATGTTAACGATGATGATGATTATATAAAGAAGACAAAGAAAAGACTGAGGAAGAAGAAAAAAATGACAATAATGAAGAAGAAAGAGGAGGAAGAGAAGAGAAGGAATTAGTAACAGTTTAAAAATATCAGAAAACAACCAGAAGGGATCCCTAGTCAATGATGGTGGAGGGGTAAGTTTATACACAACCCAAATTACTCTGACATACCAAACACATTTGTTGTCTCCTAGTTCTTCTTACGAAAATTTATCTGCAAAGTTAGAGTAGATTCATTTAGCCATGACAATTTTTCCATCCTCACAGACATTTTGGAAATTACAGTGAATGGCAATGTCTCACTTTGTACCTTCAATTTCCTCTATTCTGTGACTGGTGCATATTATATTGGCCCAAACAATAATGTAAAGGAAAGTCAATCTTGTTGAAATTTGAAATAAAATAAATAAATAAATAAATAAAAAATAAAATATAAAATAAGAGGCATAACAAAATACAAAGAGGAATTTTGCCCATTGCTCTACCTTCATTTTAATAACAATAAGTACAGACAAAACAACAAAATATGTAATTAACAAAGTTATATGCTGCTGCAATACATACGACAGTCAAACTGCTATTGCATCCATCTAAAATACAAGATATGTGTGGTTAAGAAGCTTATTTTCCAATCATGTGGTTTCAGGTTCAGTCCCACAGCATGGAAACTAGGGTAAATGTTTTCTACCATAGCCCTGGGCCAACCAATGCTTTGTAAGTGAATTTGGTAGGTAGAATCTGTGAGGAATTCTGTCATACACACACACACACACACACACACACACACAGATATATATATATATA
>NW_026435809.1:4890-5917 GCF_001194135.2 Octopus bimaculoides
TATATATATACATATATATATGTGTGTGTGTGTGTGTTTGTCCTATGTGTCTTTGTGTCTGCCCCACCACCGCACAGACAGCATGTGTTGGTTTGTTCATATCCCTATAACTTTGCAGTAAAAGAGACCAATAGAATAAGTATGAGATTAAAAAAAAAAAAAACAATATGTACTAAGGTCAATGGGTTTCACCTACACTTTTCAAGGTGGTGCTCCAGCATGACCACAGTCAATGACTGAAACAAGTAAAACATAAAAGATAAAAGAATATATAGAATAATTTGTTCTATTTTAGGCAAAAGGCCAGCAATTCTGAGGAGTGGAAGTAGTCAATTACATCACCCTAGTATTTAACTGGTACCTATTTTATCAAAACCCTAAAAGGGTAAAAGACAAAGTTGATCCCAGCAGTATATTGACCTCAGAATAACAATAGTAATGATAATAATCTTTTCTACTAAAGGCCTAAAATTTTTCTGGGGAGGGGACTAGTCAATTACATCGATCCCAGCATTTCACAAGTACTTAATTTATTGACCTTGAAAGGATGAAAGGTAAAGTTTGACCTCAATGGAATTTGCACTCAGAACATAAAGACAGACGAAATACCACTGAGAATTTCACCCTGTCTGCTAATGATTCTGCCAGCTCACCGCCTTAATAATAATAATAATAATAATACACTACTAAGTAACAAGAAGAAAACAAAAATACTGTACAAATACAGCATTACAGAAAAAGACTTACCTGAGGCAAAAGAAAAACTAAAGCAAGACATCCTTGCCAAAGCACAGAGGATCCGCCGGTATGAGAAACGCCAACGTTTCTTTGAACAAAACAAACAGTTCAAATCCAACCCCAAAAAACTCTACCAAGAACTGGGTAAAAATAAAATAGACATTACTTCAGCACCAACAGCAGAAGAACTAGAGAAATTCTGGAAACAAATATGGTCGGTGAAGCAACAACCCCAAAAAAGGACCATTAAAACAACGAACTTAGCACCTGAGCAACTCTGGGCCCCTAT
>NW_026435809.1:8057-8699 GCF_001194135.2 Octopus bimaculoides
ATTCAGACAAATACATAACAAAAACACCAGGACTTACAAATATATATAACATACAGAAAATTGCACTACTGGGTACTGCACACATTCTACGCAAAACACTTTCAATACAGTAAACATAAGAGCACCACAGCAAACCACAGCACATACCCAAGGCGCACAGAGCTGCGCTCGGTAGTGAAGTGAAAGCACGTTATAAAAATAAAACTACTGAATAATAATAATAATAATAATCCTTTCTACTATAGGTTGAAGACCTGAAATTTGGGGAAAGAGACTAGTTGATCACACTGAACCCAGTGTTTCACTGGTACTTAATTTATTGATCCCAAAAGAATGAAAGGCAAAGTCAACATCAGCAGAATTTAGACTCAAAATATGAAATCGAACAAAATGCTGCTAATAATGATAATAACGGTTTCAAATTGGCACAAAGCCAGCAAGTTTGGGGGAGGGGGCCAAGGTGATTACAATTTGTCCTGATTTCATCAACCCTGAAAGGATGAAAGACAAAGTTGACTTCAGCAGAATTTGAACTCAGAAGGAATGTGAACATGGACAAAATGCTGCTAAGCATTTTGTCTGGTGTGCTAATGATTCTGCCAGCTTGCCACCTTCATAATAATAATAATAATAATAATAATA
>NW_026435809.1:8709-10612 GCF_001194135.2 Octopus bimaculoides
ATAATAATAATAATAATAATAATAATAATAATAATAATAATAATGCTTCAAAACAAACCACAGCACATACCCAATGCACACAAAGCTGCACTCAGTAGCGGAGTGAAAGCACGTGATAAAAATATGAATAATAATAATAATAATAATACTAATAATAATAATAATAACAACAACAAATGATGATAATGATAGAAATGATAAATGATAATGTTGCTAAAAGTAAATTTTCATACTGGAAACTGATAAATATTATAAGAAATTATAAAAGTTATCTCATGTGACATCATACCAACTTCTTTACAATGTCATCGTCCCCTATCAAAAGAAAACAATTTTTAACAGATATTTCTGGAATAGGAATTAAATTAGAATTCAGGATAGTTAGACGATTTCTTTCAGATTGCATTTTAGTTTTAAAGAGACGTATTATAATCGGATAATATTTGACTATTTCTATCAGTTCATTTGTTTATATAAAAACACACATACATACACACACAGGTGTGTAATTGTCTACATATATTTAGACATGTATGTATATATGTACACACACACACACACACACACACACACACATATATATATATGCAGGCATATATATATTTGCCTGCTTGTAAATACATATAACTATATAGTAATGTAGGTTTATGTGTATATACTTCTATGCATACACAGATAAATATATTTATCTCCACAAGAATTTGTCTAAGATATTTGGAATCTGTGGAAGCCTTAAATTTAATCTGGTAATCAGTAAGATTAATAAAGGTAGAATTCTGGACATCACAAAATCAAAACTGTTAACAGTTACATCTACACCTTTTCAAATTTAAAGATATTTTAGAAAATGATATCATCTGAATGAACACATATATACACACATTATATATATATATACATTTATATATGAATATATATATATATATATATATATATATATATATATATATATATATATATATATATATATATATATATATATATATATATATATATATATATATATATATATATATATATATATATATATATATATATATATGTATATGTATATATATATATATATATATTCATATATACATTTATATATTCACATATACGTTTATATATTCATATATACATATATATATATTCATATATACATTTATATCTCAGCTGCATCCTCACTACATGAGAAAAGCCATCACCAAGAAGACATACTGAAATGATTTGTGATTGTTGTTGTGATGCTCTTATATGACTGTTAAGCCCAGCAAAGTTTTTACACACTTTATTACATACCAGACAACTGTGCTGACTGGCCGGATAAACAGGTGTCACCATATGCACTCTCTTAACATGTCTTTTTAGACTTCGAACTGAGAGGCAAACCCTTCCACATTTTACACATGTTCTCTTATGAATTTTGATAGCCACATCATTGTTTATCATGCGTCGATTTCCATGAGAGTTTTCATGGCTCACCAGGCCTGCATGACTCAAACGCTTCCGCTCACAAACATATAGATACATATTTATGTATATAAATATATTCATATATATATAAATATATTCATATGTACATATATATATTCATATATATAGTTAAAGAATATACTTAAATCGTTATGTTAGAAAAATGTTATAAAATTTTGTGTATAATAACATTGCTTTTGGAAAAATAACTGGCTTCGTATTTTATTTTCAAATTTCTCAAATTTCTTTATCTATATCGTGTCATGTCTTCGCTATGTTGTGAAATATGGAGTTCCAGACAGGGGAAGGTAATAAGGGATTTTTTCCGGTATAAGGGAGATAATAAAAAATGTTGGGAATGACGAGGTTTGATTAATAAAACATGTTATAGTTTAGAAGGAATAGAATGTTACAAGTGGTTAGGCTATATATATATATATATATATAT
>NW_026435810.1:0-361 GCF_001194135.2 Octopus bimaculoides
ATATATATAAGCAATATAAACTGATATATATATATATAAAGAGCAATTAAATCTGAGATATTTTCTTGACTCTCCTCTGAGCTCCACATGACCAATTTTTGACGTAGCTGACATGTTGACCCATATCAGATGGTTACAATGGTAGTTACAATGAAATAACAACAGTGAAAAAATGCTTAGTTTTAATTGGTCATGTGAGTATTAACTTTACTATATATGTAGTGAGTATGTTTTTTCTGTATTTTTGAATTGTGTTAGCCACACACCTGCACATGTGTACATACTTGTGTGCACATGCACAAAGTTATATGTACAACAGAGTCCTGTGTAGCTTCTGCATAGTTGTATCCATATATATATA
>NW_026435811.1:0-667 GCF_001194135.2 Octopus bimaculoides
ATGCATGTGTATGCATGTATGTGTATGCATGTGTATACATGTATGTGTATGCATGTGTATGCATGTATGTGTATGTGTATGTATGTGTATTCATGTATATATATATGCTTGTATGCATATATATGTATGCTTGTGTATGTATGCATGTATGCGCATGTATGCATGTATGTGTATGTTTGTATGTATATGCATGTATGTGTATGCATGTATGTCTATGCCTGTACGTCGATGTGTGGTACTTCAGCTATGTTACTCTGTACATATAAAAGCAGCAACTGCTTTTATACGTACGAATATATGTTTGTAGTTACGTATGTCTGCAGTGACTCCCGTTAAGTATTTGTATGAAATAATAAATATTTGGCTACACTTCAGCTCTTTACATCTAACTAAATGATTATTAATCTTGTAGACATTTACAGCACTTGAAAATCGATTTCTTTTGTTCGATGTTCTTGTTTCTCTTTCAGAATATCTTCACTCTACTGAAATGTTTTTGAGTGTATTTTTGGTTGCACTTTGTCTCTAATTTCAATAACAGTGCAATGCACTTGTGGCATTTATTTTAAATGTTTCTAATTAGTTAAATTTTAAATGATTCATTGGAAATGAATTCTTCACTTACGAAGAGAAAGATAAAATTTTAGCGCAGCACCATTTTTATACT
>NW_026435812.1:0-312 GCF_001194135.2 Octopus bimaculoides
TGTGTGTGTGTGTGTGTGTTTGTGTGTGTGTGTGTGTGCGCGCGTGCGTGTATGTGTGAGTGTGAATGCGTGTGTGTGAGTGTATATATGTGCATGTATGTGTATGTACGTGTGTACATGTATTCATATATACATAAATGCATACGTTTATATACCTACATATATACACATATATGTATGTGTATATACATGTATGTATGTTTACATATTTGTATGAGTAGATGCGTGTTATACATATATATGCATAAATATATATACACATATTTATATACATGTATATATAGGTGCCTTTATGTGACTGTATATATATAT
>NW_026435813.1:0-202 GCF_001194135.2 Octopus bimaculoides
CACAATCGGCATATGTATGTACGCACATATACATTGACACAAGCACACATACACACTGACACACGCACAGACAATACACACACACATTCACACATAGACACACGTATAAATAATGATCAGGTATTTGAATGCATACACAGATACATATGTAGATACTTATACATATATATATATATATATATATACCTACACACACACGCAC
>NW_026435814.1:0-503 GCF_001194135.2 Octopus bimaculoides
ATCAAACACAGAACGTTGATGGTTCGTAGGTACTAAAGGCCTAGGAGAACTTGTGGATGTGTCACATAATATAGAGCCCTCGGATGAAGAGAGTAAAAGATAAGCAAATTTACAGTTGCTGAATTTTGACGAAGTCAAATCTAAACTTGATAAAGAAGGTTGCTCCTGTGAAATTGCCAGTAAATCAATTTCCGCGGGAGTGGAAATAGAATGCACATGAAGTCGAGAAAGAGCATCATCTGGAATGTTCTCTTTCCCTGGCACATGATGAATGTCACCTGTAAATTGTGAGATAAAATCCAGGTGACGAAAAGCACGAGGAGAGAGCTTGTCCGTTTTAGAGGACAGAGCAAAAGTGAGGGGCTTGTGATCAGTATAAATCACAAACTCTCGTCCCTCGAGCTGATGTTGAAAATGCCGAATCGATAGATAGATTGCCAATAGCTCACGATTAAAAGTACTATACCTGCGTTCGGCAGGCTGTAATTTACAAGAAAAGAAAG
>NW_026435815.1:0-240 GCF_001194135.2 Octopus bimaculoides
CAATAGGAATGCCAAACTGTTATGATGCACTATATCAGTGTTCTTGAGGGAGAAAGTCATTATATAGTGCTAATTCTCTGGAGTGAGTATTCGGAAAACAACATTCTATGGCTGATTATTATACCATTTAAAATAGCATGGCTGAAAGGAACAATCTCCGGTGTATGAATAGCTTTGAGTTCTGGATCCGCCAAACAACAAATTAACAGCGATATCAATAGCAAAATATATTTGTTGCAA
>NW_026435816.1:0-404 GCF_001194135.2 Octopus bimaculoides
TCGACGTCGTAAGCGACGGAGTGCCAACATGTATGTATGTATGTATGTATCAATCAGTCTATCTGTCTATCTATCTAGCTATCAACCCATTTACCTGTCTGTCTATTCATCTACCTGTATATTCATCTACCTACATATCTACTCTTATACTTACTTCTATAGCCACAAACCTTTTACACCTCCATAAATCTTCAAAACCTTACAAAAAAATTTAAACCTTTAAAAGTTTTAACGTATTTATATTCACGACTCTTTAAAGCTTCCATATCTGTGATCTTAAAAAAAATTATATCCAACAACCTACAACAGAAAATTAAACCTTCATTGTACTCAACTACCTTTATTGTATTCTGTAATATCTCACTTTATTTTATTTTCCTTCATTTCTCCACTTTATTGTAGCT
>NW_026435817.1:0-359 GCF_001194135.2 Octopus bimaculoides
CATACATACATTCAAATATATATATACATGTATACATGTACACCCATAATGTTAATTAAGGGAGGGGGTTAATTCAGTTAATCGAATATCACCGTTAATGTTTACACGGATTTTTCTTTCAGCATTCCTATGCTCACTCAGTTTTTACAAGTTTATTTATTTTTCAATTTATTTATTTGTTTATTATTATTATTATTATTATTATTATTATTGAGTGAGAGAGCACTGCATGCCATCATGACTAACTGTCTGATGAGGGTACACCAGGCACATGCATCGCAACCATATGTGCGATGACATGGTTATCTCATAAACAGCGCATGACCTTGCAGCTGGGGCCCAGTTAGAATTTTCTTCAG
>NW_026435818.1:0-433 GCF_001194135.2 Octopus bimaculoides
ATGTAAAAAAGTTGTACCGGATTATTTTTCCTCAATACGGATAAGCAGAAAACTTAGAAGACCACCGTGTGTCTTCGTCGTCCACAGACGGAGGGAGAGCAGACGACAGGGAACAAAAGGGGATTGCTGAAAGATAATTCGTAATGGCGACAAGCTGGCAAAATCTTTTGCATACCGGATAAAATAATTAGCGGCATTTCGTCCGTCATTATGTTCTGAGTTCAAATTCCACCGAGGCCGACTTTACCTTACTCAACCCTTTCGGGGTCATTTAGATGGGTATCAGTCGAGCTTTGGGTCCGATGTAATCGACTTAGCCCTTCTCTCGAAATTGCTGGCTTTGTCCCCAAACTACAATCCATTATTATTATTATCATTAATATCATAGGCGCAGGAGTGGCTGTGTGGTAAGTAGCTTGCTTCCCAATCACAT
>NW_026435820.1:0-912 GCF_001194135.2 Octopus bimaculoides
GTAGGTAGGTAGGTAGGTAGGTAGGTAGGTACGTAGGTAGGTAGGTAGGTTGGTATGTAGATAGGTAGGTGGGTAGGTAGACTGGCACATATATGAGAATCAGTCGTAACACGTTTTACTATTCAGTGAACACTAGAAACTACATTAATTTGAAACTTACCAAAATATGATGGTTCGTCAACCAGGTCAGCCCAAGGGTCGGTGTATGTGGATGATGAATCTGGAAATGCAAATAGACAAAAGATAATAAAAACACACAGACTGCCGCAGAGAAACACACAAGTATAAGAGATAAATAAACACGTAACACAATTTACAATGTCAACTAAAATTGAATTAGATCATAAATTATTAATATTTACCTTCAAAGGAAGTCCGTTCATATTGGTCAAAGTCAGAATGGGTAAAATCTGTAAACAACACAAAAATAATTATAAGAAACATACATGTTTCTGGGGAAGAGTCCGATGTATTTTGAGGAGTATTTTGTTGCTATTTTTATCAAATGGTGCCCCAACTAGGTGGGTATATCACACATCCAAATACTCACACACACACACACACACACACACACACACAATGCAAGATTACACAGGCTTCCACACATGTGTGTGACTGTAGTGCATATATATACAAATATATATACACACACATACAAAAATACATACATAAAACATACATACATGCATAATTGCATACATACATTCCTACATACCTACTTACATACATGCATACATACATACATACATACATACATACACACACACACACACACATGCATGCATACATACATACATACATACATACATACATACATACATACATATGTGTAAAGAAGATATGCAAGACTGTAACTTTTAAGCTATTTTCAGCAAAACTCACCCTGTCTATGAGCTATAGCAGATTCATTGA
>NW_026435821.1:0-1444 GCF_001194135.2 Octopus bimaculoides
GACACACATTCTCATTTTTATATATATAGATATATATATATATACATATACATACAGGGGTTGGACAAAATAATGGAAACCCCTAGTATCATAACATCATAATTTTGGAATATCTATAAAACCGTCAAAAGCTTGTTTATTTTTATGTTTTTTTTATTTATTATGAGTGTTGCTTAATATGTTTTGCTAAAATTGCTTTTTCTTTTCAGATATCAGAAAAAGGTAATTAAAATTCATTAAAATGACATCTACTGGAAATCCAAAGAGATCAAATTGTTGGTGCTTGTATGGCAGGCGCTAGCATAACAAAAACAGCCAAAATGTTTGGTGTATCAAGAAGTACTGTCTCGAAAGTAATGACAGCCTTTGAGAAAGAGGGAAAAACCTCCTTGTCAAAACAAAACTCCAGAAGAAAGCCAAAACTTTCAGAGAGGGACTGTCAGACTCCTACGCAAATTGTTAGAAAGGATCACAAAAGTACAGCTCCCAAAATTACTGCAGAGCTTAATGACCACCTCGAGAATCAAGTTTCCACAAAAACTAGGAGCTGGGAGCTGCACAAAGCTGGATTTCATGGGAGGGCTGCAGTCAGAAAACCACTACTTTCAAAAACAAATGTTGCAAAGCAACAGAATTGGTCCCTGGAGCAGTGGAAGAATGTTATTTTCTCGGACAAGTCATCCATTACTCTATTTCTGACCACCAGCCAAGTATACATGTTGAGACAGCCAAAAGAAGCATTTGACCCAGACTGCCTTCTTCCAATTGTTAAACATGGAGGAGGATCTGTGATGATCAGGGGGGTGGGCTATATCTTGGAAATCCACTGGCCGAATGGTTTCCCTTCATGGCAGAATTAATACTGAAGACTATTTAAGCATTTTATCTGATCAAATTTGTCCTATGGTTGCGGAACTGTTTCCAGAGGGAAACGCAATTTTTCAGGATGATAATGCACCAATTCACACAGCTAAAGTTGTTACTGAATGGCACGAGGAATATTCTAGTGAAGTTGAACATCTTATCTGGCCACCACAGTCGCCAGATCTTAATATTATTGAACATTTATGATGCATTTTAGAAAAACAAGTAAGGAGTCGATATCCTCCACCATCATCACTACAAGAACTGGAGACTGTTTTAGCTGAAGAAAGGACAAAAATTTCTTTGGAAACAATTCAAACTTTGTGCGAGTCAATAACTCATAGAATTCAAGCTGTAATTAGTGCCAAAGGCGATCCTAGCTCAAGTTACCATAGACACACCTTTGTGTGTTTTGTTGTGGTGAAAAAATTTTTTTTTCTCAGAATAATTTCTACAATAATTTAAAAAGAAATTTGGAGATCTTTCTTACTGTTAACCATTCAGCTTCAAATTACAATTGTTAATTGTTGGAAGTCAAGTACACTGAGTTCTACATATAGTGTTATCGTATAGAGTGGAA
>NW_026435822.1:0-247 GCF_001194135.2 Octopus bimaculoides
TTCATTTCACATTGCTCAAGCCTAGTGAGCTGAAATGCATATCAGTCAAGTACTGGTGCAACAGACACTATTTCTCATCTGTCACATCATAGATGTGCTATTGATGTCAAAGACTGGGAGGATCAAGAGAGTATTTATGTCTGCTTGGGATTACACAAGCACCTAAAACAATTAGGAAAAGTTTGGTACATACAGCTAATACTTGACTGTGAGTGCTACATAGTCTTTTACACATGCACACACACAC
>NW_026435823.1:0-219 GCF_001194135.2 Octopus bimaculoides
ATATATTCGTATATGTGTACACCACACAACAAGATGAAATACACACATATACATACATTATGCATGTTATACAAACACCACACTGCACACATATACGTTCATGTATGGGCCACACACACATATGTCATTAAGGCAAGCATACACGCATACCCATCATACACCCTACAAACATATATACACGCAAACACAAATTCACAAACTCAAACACAGCACATCGCT
>NW_026435824.1:0-560 GCF_001194135.2 Octopus bimaculoides
TTTGGCATAAATGATACAAATAAAGGAGGTATTTGGTTCTTGTAACTCCAATGGAATGGATAAGCTTTCATTTTTATTTTGATCAGCAACAATTTGACTAATAGTGTCAAATTATAAGAAAATGAGAAAAGAAGAAATAAGATCAACAAAGGAAAGTTATATTTAATGAAAATACCTCAATATAACCTGTTAATGCTGTAACAAGTAATAATTTTAAATGATGATTCTTTGGAAGCTCATAGACAAACTGATTATTTTGAAACTAAATCACCAAAAGTGAGTAAAAAATCACATCACTGAAATAAAACCAAAATATGTGAGTTGCTGACCCAAGATCTACAATCGTATGTATACCATCTCAGGAACTCAAATTTAGACAAATATGATAATTAGCATTTCCTTAGCACATAATTTTATTTTATTCAGGTTTATTTATTTAGTGAGAGAATAAAAATGTACCTTAAATATATGAAAAACATATTTTTTATAAACTTCAATAGTGACCCCTAGAACATAAAAGTACATTTCTAAAGCCATTTGTTTAGCTCCCAAATGTTTCT
>NW_026435825.1:0-328 GCF_001194135.2 Octopus bimaculoides
AACATCCATGTTTCCAGAGGTGAATTATTCAAACTCCAAAGAATTCCTCTGAACTATGATGTCCCCACACTGCTTCTGCTCGCGATTACAGATGCATATATCGTCACCCAACAAAGGACATGATCAACTGGTTAAGGTCAAGCAGCTGACAAGCAAATCTGTGGTATTGAGCAGAATATTTGATGTAGCCCATCTTTCATACCAAGGAAAAACATGTACATGCTAACACTTCCAATCAGTTAAGATCAGAAGCCATGAAAGCCAATGTCTGGTACTGTATCATGGTATTTATTATTATTATTATTATTATTATTATTATTATTATTAT
>NW_026435826.1:0-245 GCF_001194135.2 Octopus bimaculoides
CTGAATCTAGTAATGTATATGTCTATATATTACGAATCAAGTGATGTCTGGATGTGCTTGTGTGTATATATGCATCTAGTAATGTACGTGTATATATTATGGATCGAGTAATGTGTGTATATATTATGAAACGAGTAATGTATGTGTGTGTGTGTGTATATATTATGAAACGAGTAATGTATGTATGTGTGTGTGTGTGTGTGTATATATGGAACTAGTAATGTGTGTATATCTGAATCTAGTAA
>NW_026435827.1:0-300 GCF_001194135.2 Octopus bimaculoides
TCAAATAAGAGAAGTCATGTTAAACAGAAGCAACTTCACTTTTTCTATTTCATAAAAACACTACATTTACATATCTAACGCTAGGAAATAAGAGATTTGTGTTAAAATATAAGATTTATAATAATATTTCTTGATATTTGATGGATTATTATTAACTTCACTATAAGAATACATTTTCAGGATTTCTATCAGAAAGAAATTGTTTTAGAATCAAAGATTTCATTATTTAAGAAGTTTACATGATTAGAAAAAACTGTAAACAAAGTAAATTAAAAGAAATTAAAATATCTCCAAATTAAG
>NW_026435828.1:0-860 GCF_001194135.2 Octopus bimaculoides
ATGTGTATATATATGTGTGTGTGGATTTATATATATTTCTATATATATATGTGTGTGTGTGTGTGTTTGTGTGTGTGTGTGTGTACTCCATACCATCACCATCAACATATCCGCCAGTACTCACTGTCGAGCTTACTGCAATATCCTTGACAGAAAGTACATTTTGTATAGCTGCACACGCAGGCGCGCACATATACATATACACACACTCAGAAAAGCGAGCTTATTCACATATCTATATCTATGTCTCTCTCTCTCTCTCTCTCTACATACATAAATGTATATATATAAGTATATGTATGTATGTATATGGTATAGCAATACAATACTAGATGTAAAATATCTAAATACGAAAGTCTAACGTCAAATAACTGTCAAAGCATTTAGCATCGGAATCAATATTAAAAAAAGCAGTTTTTTGTTTTATGTTTTATTTTTGTTTTATTTCCTTCCTCGTTTTTATTTGTTTACATTTTTATTGAAATTTTGTTTGGTTTTCTTTTTTTTTTTTTTTTTGGCTTTCAGTACCGATGTTGGGGCTGCTTTGGTATGAGAAGTCTGGCAACATGAAGACATGTCGCTAAGTTAAACTGTTAGACAACTCCACATTGCGCTTTTGTGATTGTCAACATGTTGTTTGCATGAAGAATGAATGGTATTGAGGTCGAACTGTCACTTGATTCCATCAATCATTTACTAATAGTGATTACATCGACCTAATCCAAAAACCCCCCCAAAATATCTCTTATTTCTTATTTCTGCAAATAATTTTTTAAAGTTTTCGTTTTATATATTTAGTTCTTCTGGGGGAAGTTTTTGGAGGGAGGAGTGCTGAACGCGTTGAGTGGAGATTTTGTGCG
>NW_026435828.1:1669-2146 GCF_001194135.2 Octopus bimaculoides
AATTGTATGTGTGTAAATATGTGCGTGTGTGTGTGTGTGTGTACATACATTTATATAAGTCTGCTTTCTTGAATCATTGCTGACGTTTATTTAAAATTTGTTTCCTCTTTCGTTGACATTTTTATTACTATTACTATTATCATTATTAACATTATCATTATCATTATTATTATTATCATTATTATTATTAGTTAAAATATTTTCATTGTCATGAATTTTCTTACATTTAAATGAATATTGTTTCTGCTACTTGTCTACATGTTAGCTGTGGATGCAGTGTTTTTCTTTTTATTCCTCTTCTTATTCCAGTTGCTGTTGTTAACCGCTGTATTCTTATATTTTGGTATTTTTGATTTTTGTTTTTTGTTTTTCGTATTTGTTTTTGTTTTTTGGGGCGGACTTATTTTTTTGCTTACTGAATCTAAGCATCTCTTAGCCTTTCTATATGTGTGTATGTGTGTGTGTGTACGTATATAT
>NW_026435830.1:0-518 GCF_001194135.2 Octopus bimaculoides
ACGTCGCTGCTAATGGTGCTGAAGGTAAAGTGCAAGACATTCTCTACCTAAGATACAATCGCGGTTGACGTTTGCTTTGTGTTAACTTTGATATTATCTTGTAAAATAAGTAGAATTAGCATTGTGATTCTGTATTACAGCAGGTGTGCTTCTTTGGATGGCATCGTTATTTTGATATTTTGGATATCATTTCAGAATTGCATATGTTTGTTGTACAGAATATTGCAATGTGAGGTGTACTGTGTATATAAATATGAATATGAATACGAGTCTGTTTGTGGGTGTGTATGTATATATGCGTGTTTGTGTATGTGCTTTGTAGATGCCTAACTTGGGAGTGTGCGTCAGCATATATATATATATATATATATATATATATATATATATATATACGACGTGAATTTCTTTGAGTTACGGTCTTCCAAATCTAGTTACGTGACTTTGGTCGCTCCGAAGTACTTGCTCTCACAGTGGGACTGAACCCAGAACCATGTCTCTGGATCACAAAACAGACACAC
>NW_026435831.1:0-211 GCF_001194135.2 Octopus bimaculoides
CATACATACATACATACATACATACACACATGCACACACACATGCATACATACATGCCTGCATACATTCATACAAACACATACATACATACATACACACATACACACACATACATACACACATGCATACATACATGCCTGCATACATTCATACATACAAACACATACATACATACATATATACTTACATACATACATACATACATACATAC
>NW_026435832.1:0-267 GCF_001194135.2 Octopus bimaculoides
GGCGAACCCTGCTGTACTCTTTCACGACAACTTTCTCTCACTCTTTCTTCGTGTTTCTGTTGTACCTGTATTCCAAAGGGCCAGTTTTGTTACACTCTGTGCCATGCTGAATCTCCCCGAGAACTATGTTAAGGGTGCACGTGTCTATGGAGTGCTTAGTCACTTGCATGTTAATTTCACGAGCAGGCTGTTCCGTTAAATGGATCAGCTGGAACCATCGTCGTCGTAACCGACTGAGTGCCGCGATATATACATATATATATATAC
>NW_026435833.1:0-299 GCF_001194135.2 Octopus bimaculoides
ATATATATATATATATATTTATATACATATATATATACATATAATAAACATATATATATATATATAACTAAACATATAAACTTATATATATATAAACATATATATTTATGTATACATATACACACACATATATATATATGAATACATGCACACACACGCATATGTATATATATGTATATATACATATATAGACTTAAACATATGTATATTTGATATATATACTATCTACATCTATATCTATCTTTATATATACATACACACACGCGCTCACACACGCACACACATATATATATATATAT
>NW_026435834.1:0-407 GCF_001194135.2 Octopus bimaculoides
CACACACACAAACACACACATATATAAAAAGAGAATATGAAAAAGAAGTTGCGTTAAAAAACGATTTTGAAACGACTGTGTGATGTTGGGTAATTATTCAACAGGTTACATAAAGATAAATAAAGCGCAAAGATATAAATTTTAATCGATAGAACGGATGCTAATTTCCACGTAGTTGGCTTCAGGTTTTGACATAAATACCGTATTATCTGGTCAATTGGTTGGCAATACCCAATGGAGTATAAGTTGTTAAGTAGAAGTCTTTATAGAATAATCGATAGCAAATGCAAAGTACAGCAGCTATGTCACCGCTTATTGCTTTTATGTATTTTATGGAAGATACAGTTTTGTAGTTTAATCAATTCTGTTATTGTTCCAGACAGAATGCATATATACACACATATGCA
>NW_026435835.1:0-329 GCF_001194135.2 Octopus bimaculoides
GAAGAGTTACATCATCACTTTTCGAAATGCAATT
Organism: Octopus bimaculoides; assembly: GCF_001194135.2. Lineage (NCBI taxonomy): Eukaryota > Metazoa > Mollusca > Cephalopoda > Octopoda > Octopodidae > Octopus > Octopus bimaculoides. The sequence continues at coordinate 35 of NW_026435835.1, forward strand.
CATGGTATCTGATTATATTGTGAGTTTTCTCTTGTGAACACATGGACAGATAAAAAATTCATGTTGTTTATGAATATGAGTTATGTCGTGGAACCAATGCATCCCAGAAACATCAATGAGGTGTTTGGTGAAGATCTGGCGAATGAGCACACTGTATGTCGAGAAGTTCTGGTTTGGTGACTTTACCCTTGAAAATCAGCCCTGTGGTAGACCTGAGAACAAGGTGGATAATGATGAGCTAGAAACTGTAGTGGAAGCAGATACATCTCAAACTACAGATGAGTTAGCAGCAAGG
>NW_026435836.1:0-660 GCF_001194135.2 Octopus bimaculoides
TATACATATATATACATATATGTATGTTTATATCTACGACAAATGTGGTGGGTTCTGTCTGTGGGTGTGTTTGTGGAGTTGTTAGCTAACTCCTCCTACACCGCTTTATCGATCTTGATGGAACTTGACACGTGAGTAGAACTCATGTCTGGAAAACTCATGGAATACTCAGATTGTTGAAAAATCGATAATAGATCCTGTGGAAGGGATTCTTATTTATATCTAATATATTTCATTTTAACACCCAAGGGAAATAACCTATTCGCCCAGATTTTAACAGCCAAGGGAAATAACCCATTCAATTTCCTAAATTATTTGGTATAAATCAAATTGAGTATGCTTATTTCTTAGTATTTGAACTGTTAGAGTTATTTTCGCAATTTATCCAGTACAACCATTAAACAAGTAAATAATATTTTCCTAAACAATAGATCCTCTTATTTCGGTTAGTGACTTATTCATGAATATACCAACACTAGCGCCGCGGTGGGTAATATTCTCTGGGAATGTACAAAAGCCTTTTTCAGAGTTATTTACTTTGAACTGTTATTATCTCATATCTGATTAGCCCGTTATTACGTAACATGATTCCGGATTTTGGTATACATACCTTATTGGTATTTCCTCCTATGTTCTATATACTGTGGGTACGCATTGAAG
>NW_026435837.1:0-303 GCF_001194135.2 Octopus bimaculoides
TAGAGGTCTGTTCGAACCAGACACCCAGCGCTTGAACCCTCGGTCCAGTGACAGTAATAACAGCTGGTGAACATGGACTTGCGTCACTTAGGACGTAGTTGCAATTTCATCGATCGGTACTGGTTTACAAGTGCTCGTTTACATACCTGGTACTCTTTCAGTATAGTCTATGCCTGAAGTTTCCGACACCATGACAGTGGTATCGTCCACGTATGCCGATACGGTTCTTAAGTGACTCAGATACACCTCAAACTTTCCGTCTTCCACAGCAAAGACTTCAGAGTCAAAACATACAAGAGAGGA
>NW_026435837.1:1785-2027 GCF_001194135.2 Octopus bimaculoides
TTTGAGAACCAACCAAATTTTAACTAAATATCCTCTATTTTTTTCAGCTGAACATAGAAGCTTCGAATCTAACGCAGACGACGAAAAGGCATGCACTTCTCGTTACTTCAGCCGCCAACCACAATGATTCTGAGACTACAATGTTTGCCAGGTCCTTCGTGTTTATAATCAGAAAAGAGCTTCTGGTTACTGGGGGCAATGTGTCGTCCGTGGTCAACAAAAGAAAAACATTCTCGATGGTT
>NW_026435838.1:0-209 GCF_001194135.2 Octopus bimaculoides
GTTTGTTTGTACATTTATTTATCAGCGACCGAAAATAAGATACTATTAAATAATAACTGTCAAAGAAGGTCTAAAAGTAATTTCCCCATCTTGAAAAGATGATAACAGCGAAGAAAATGTGCAAAGAGACAAAAAGATTACTATACATACACACACACACAATATATATATATACACACACATATGTATGTATGTATATATATATATAT
>NW_026435839.1:0-259 GCF_001194135.2 Octopus bimaculoides
GGATGTTTTGTGTATGTATCTGTTGTATTGGTGTGTCTTTCTCTGTGTCTTTATGCATATATGTAACTCTGTGTGTATTTGTCTAATTCTATAAGTGTATTAGAAAGTATGTATGTAGGTATGTGTGGGTGTTTGATTTGCCTTGCCATCCACTTTGCTTAAGAATGGTTGAAACTTTTATTCCGAGCATCTACTCACCAATGCACCCATCTTCTTCCACATTCCTCTTCATATAATAATAATAATAATAATAATAATA
>NW_026435841.1:0-229 GCF_001194135.2 Octopus bimaculoides
GATTTACATAAATATGTGTTAGGAGAAGTGACATAAATATGAGAGTATAAAGGGCACAAATATGAAACACATCAGTGTAAAAATAGTAGCTGTGGTATAATTGTAACAAGACAACTGTGAAGATGTAAAATAATGGCATGACTATATAGAGACACCATATATTATGAATATAGTCAGATACCCTCATATTACAAGCACGTGTGTATATATGTGAGTATGTGTGTGTGTG
>NW_026435842.1:0-392 GCF_001194135.2 Octopus bimaculoides
TATTAACCAGCCTGAGAAAAAATGCCCGGATAAAACAGTTACGAGAAATGAAATGAAATCCCGATAGAAGTATTGTACGTCACGATTGAGGTACCAACAGACAAACAATTTGTACTACACGTTCTAGCAGCAGAATACGGAACAGAACGGAAAACTACAATTGAACCCTTTACGTATAAATATCTAAAATCGGAGCGGAGTTCAATTCTGAAAAAGGGAGAAGATAGGAGTGACTGATTCTAAAAAGGGGTGATGTTGCGGAAGAATTCCGACCCCTCCCCTTTAGTAAGTAAAGGTACACTGGCTCATTGTTATAAATGAAAGAGCTGTGAGCGATAGGCGAATTCCTGTTGGTAGCATTTCATTGTGAGCGTTTAATATAGATCCTTGAG
>NW_026435843.1:0-236 GCF_001194135.2 Octopus bimaculoides
AGCAAATTCGCACAGTTTTCTTATTCCAGTTCAAGCTAGGCCGAAAAGCTACTGAAACAGCTCGCAATATCAACGATGCGTTTGACCCAGGAACTACTAATGAATGGTGGCTCAAGAAATTTCGTAGCGGTGGCGAGAGTCTTGAAGATGATAAGCGTAGTGGTTGGCCATTGGATGTTGACAACCATCAACTAAGAGCCTTAGTGGAAGCCAATCCACGCACAACTGTTCGAGAG
>NW_026435844.1:0-435 GCF_001194135.2 Octopus bimaculoides
ATGGTGGTGGTGGTGGTGGTGGTGGTGGTAGTGACAGCAGTGGCGGCGGCGGTGGTAGTGATGATTGTGCAAGAGACAGCGATGGCGGCGTTGACGGTGGTCGCAATGTTGAGGGTGTGACCCCCTAACCATACACAAGTGATATTATTAAATAAACAGATCAATGGGTGTTTGTGAACAAAGACATACACACACAGATGTATACACGCGCGCGCGCGCGCACACACACACAAATATACATGTATATTCACACAACGGACCCAGACTCGCCCAAAGATAAATATATACACATAAATGAATAGCGTTATACATAGTTTATACATACATGTACATACATACACACATGCTCACGTGTATAGTTATATATACATCTATGCATACACACACACACATACATATATATATATATGTGTGTGTGTGTGTATATATATATAT
>NW_026435845.1:0-104 GCF_001194135.2 Octopus bimaculoides
TCGAGTGATAGTGCTGCAGCGCATTGAGTTCGAACAAGTCGGAAGCAAAAGCGGGACAAACGTTCTGAATGATTGGAAATTCGAGAGTGATTGAGAGAATGTGT
>NW_026435845.1:322-425 GCF_001194135.2 Octopus bimaculoides
TGATAGGGAGACTGACTATTGGATTGTGAACACTGTTGGGTGGTGAATACAGGTGGACAATGAGCATTGTAGCAAAGTAAACACTGTTAGATAAGGAGCAATG
>NW_026435846.1:0-494 GCF_001194135.2 Octopus bimaculoides
AAAAAAGAGAGATTCAACACCGGAGTTTTATATCCATTTTCTTCATTCAACGTAAACATTTCTGTGTTTGACTATATTTAACCATTAATAAGTGTTGAATCTCTCTTCTTAAATGTATAAATTTGAAACTTTGGAAATATAATGATTCTTTGAGGTCAAATCTATATTGGTAACGACTACAGATTTTACTTTGAAAAATTATAATATATATATATATATATATATATATATATGTATATGTATACATAAATATACATACATGTCTCCTGTTTCCGAAGGAGAGTTTTGCTCGAAACGTAAAACAACCACTCTTTCTTTCCTTCTCTGAGCGTCTCATTAATACTTTGCATGTACCACGTTCTGGTGTTGTTATTTTTATTTTGTTGTTGTTTTTCTCTCCGCTTTTTTTAGTACATATATATACATATATATACATACATACATAGGCATATATATATGTATATTTGTAAATATATATATATGTATATATATAT
>NW_026435847.1:0-678 GCF_001194135.2 Octopus bimaculoides
TATAAAATTATTTTAGCATTTTCTACCTTGACTTTTTTCCATATATATATTAACTCGTGTGTTCCTTTTCAAGAAGATGACGTTGTCGGGTGTTTTGTTTTGTTTCATTTTGTTTGTCTATTTGCTTATTTCCAAGTTTGTCTTGAAAGAAAGAAAGACAATCCAGAGTGAATTGGAAAATAAACATAAAAAAATAAGACTAAAAAGAAATACGAAAAAAAAAAAGAAAGAGTAGCTGAATTCATAACATGAACAAAAGCAAGTAATTTACGATAGTAAGTATATTTTGCTTTGAGTTAAATAGTAGTTGCTCATTTTACTGCACCGCATAATAAAACATTAATATTTCGACTTTTGTTAGTCTTCATTGATCCATGGCGAAAAAAAAAAGAGAAAGAAAGAAAAAGACTGGGTTATGACAGAAAGTAGAGAGAATGCGTGAAGTGACGTCAGAGACGTCGACTAGTCAGCAGAAAACAAAAATACAAAATAGATATGAAATATAACAAATAAACAAACAAAAAACAATGATTATTTGTGTGCAAATGTGTGAAATTAGTTTACTGAAATAAAGATGGAGAGCTGAGGTTGGCGTCGACGTCGCCGCCGCTGCTGACGTTGTTGTTCTTGACAACAACGATGATGATGATGATGATGATGATGATGATGATGATGATG
>NW_026435848.1:0-119 GCF_001194135.2 Octopus bimaculoides
TATATATATATATATATATACATATATATATATATGTGTGTGTGTATATAGATATGTATATATACATATATGTATATATATATGTATGTAGATATGTATATATGCATATATATATATAT
>NW_026435848.1:129-617 GCF_001194135.2 Octopus bimaculoides
ATATATATATATATATATATATATATATATATACATATCTATATAAATATATATGTATATAAATATGTATATATACATATATGTATATGTATATAGATATGTATATATACATATGTATATATACATATGTATATATACGTATATGTGTATATATGTATACTGTCATCAACATCCTCGTTTAACGCCTGTTTTCCATGCTTGCATGTGTTAGTGGGTTCGACTTGGGTCTGGGAAGCCGGGAGGCTGCACCAGGCCCCAATATAATCTGGCAGTGTTCCTACATCTCGATGCCCTTTCTGACGCGAACCACTCCGAGAATGTAGTGGGTGCTCTTTAAGTGCTTTTGGCATAGAGGCCAGAGAAGCTGACATTGACCATGATAGGATGGTGCTTTTTATGTGCCAATGGCACGAAAGTCAGTCAAAGAGGCACTGGCATTGACTACACTCGGATGGTTCTGTTTACGTGCCACTGGCACAGGGTCATGT
>NW_026435848.1:1297-2062 GCF_001194135.2 Octopus bimaculoides
TTCATCCGTCTAATTGGCTATACAAATGCTTGTGCAAAACAACTTTTTGCGCTGCCCTGATTATACATAGCAGGGTATTCCCTTTTCGCAGGAGCTAGGACGGCAATTTCTGATGAAGCAATTGCTGGTGATCTGTTGTTACACAGTTCTGCCAGAATTCTATCAGATTGGGCAGAAGATGTTGATGCACCATTTTGCATTATGTTCAAAGTAGCTTTTGGAATGTGGTGAATTGCTTCAGTCTGTTGCTGTCCTTTTAAACCGGTTGCTTTCTTTCCCCAGCAAGCTCTCTTCTTTAGAGGCATAATCTATGTACATATTAAACTGAACAACAAGTTATAACAGATGGCAGGGTCGGTAGTTTTCACATTTCGATAATTTTTCAGATTAACACCCGCACGATTACCTAACCCTAACCCTAAAACTCTAAACCTAACCCTAATCCTAACCCTAAAGCCTAACCCTAAAACCCTAACCCTGACCCTAAAACCGTAACCGTAACACTAACCCTAATCTTAACCCTAACCCTAACCCTAAAACCCTAACCCTGACCCTAAAACCCTAACCCTAGCACTCTAGTGAAAATCGTGCGAGTGTTAATCTGAAAAATTACCCACATATCTAATGAAGTTCACTGATTTGCAATGTGTTGTCCTGTCTACATAAGTCCCGTAGTTTGTATATTTACAAAACATTGACGGACATGTGTTATATAGTAGTGAATGCTTGTGTGTACGTGCGCGTGTATGCGTTTGAGAGAGCGAG
>NW_026435849.1:0-254 GCF_001194135.2 Octopus bimaculoides
CTGGAACCCTCGACGTCGTAAGCGATGGAGTGCCAACAACATATATAAATTTGTGTGTGTGAGCGTGCGTGCATGCGTGTGTAGGTGTGTGCGTACGTGCGCGCGCGCCAGTGTGTTTGTATCTCGCCACCGCTTGACAACTTGTTTGTTTACGTTGTCGCCATCTAGAGGTTCGGAGGAAAAAATAACCGATAGAATAAGTACTTGGCTTGAAAGAAGATGGTGTCAATTTATGCGATTAAACTCTTCAAGGC
>NW_026435850.1:0-248 GCF_001194135.2 Octopus bimaculoides
CTGTTTGATTCATTTTTTTTCAGCGTACAATTTTCATCATCCCACTACCAAGTACATACATGTAACGAGAGTCGCTAATAACAAAAACTTAACTAAACCGGAAAATCCGATTTGCATACATAATACTCGTCTGGCTGTTAGTTACATTAGTCAAAACGCATTGCTAAGCACATATACGTGTTTGTGATTGTGTGTGTATGTGCGTGTGAATACATACATACATACATACATACATACATGCAAACATA
>NW_026435851.1:0-269 GCF_001194135.2 Octopus bimaculoides
CTAGGCTTACAAACAATAAGTCCTGGGGTCGATTTGCTCGACTAAAGGCATGGCCACAGTTAAAATGACTGAAATAAGTAAAAGAGAGTAAAGAGTATCCCGAAATGCAACAATATACTCGTACTTTTAAGAAAGAAAGAAAGAAATGGATTGGAATTGTAAAGTTCAATACCTTCCACTGACAATTGACTTCACCTCAGTGAAGAAAGCCCCAGGCTAATCTGAAGATTTCCGTACAGGTATAAAACGCGCTACCTACCTACCTACCT
>NW_026435852.1:0-229 GCF_001194135.2 Octopus bimaculoides
GTCGCATGGTCACATATACATGGGTGAATTTAGCATTTTCAGATTTATTTCGTATATCATGCTGATGAGTGGAAAAGAATTGTTATATTCTTAATCTAACGGCAAGTTTTGTTTTTGTTTTTTCTCTTCTATTTTGTTCTATGTGTGCCATAGATATCGCCATCCGTTAGGGAAAAAAATTTGTAGTTAGAATTAGTAGTTCTTTGACTGCTATTTCTAAATTTTCAGT
>NW_026435853.1:0-309 GCF_001194135.2 Octopus bimaculoides
TATCTTGAATGGCAGAACAATGCAGAATGGACTATATAATAACTGTTATAATTTAATTATCTATAGTCTGATATGATAATATTCCAGTGGTTGGAAAACCGATTATAGCAGTGACTCGATCAATTCCTAGCGATATCTGAAGAAGGAATTTTTATATTCCGAAATATTATCATATCAGACTATAGGTAAATTAAATTATAACAGTTATTATAGGTTACTCTGCATTGTTGTGCAATTCAAGACACTATATTTCACAAACAATACACAATGCTCCAAGCAAAGCACAATATATATATAAATATATATATA
>NW_026435854.1:0-361 GCF_001194135.2 Octopus bimaculoides
TAGCGGTGAGCTGGGACAATCGTTAGCAGGCCGTTTTTTCGTCCGTCTTTACGATCTGAGTGCAAATTCCGCTAAGTTCGACTTTGCCTTTTCATTCCTTTCGAGGTCACTAAAATAAGTACCAGTTGAGCACTGGGGTCGATGTAACCGACTTACAACCCCCCCCACCCCGCCAAAATTACTGCCTTTGTACAAAAATCTGAGACGCATTATTAGTAAGGACATTGCCTTCAAGGATATTCATATCTTGTCTCTCATTATGAAATCATGTTTCTCACTATGAAATCATGTTTCTCATTATGAAAGCCTGTATAAACTCAAACGTCACAAATACCTGTATAATATAGAAATATTAGAGACG
>NW_026435855.1:0-308 GCF_001194135.2 Octopus bimaculoides
ATATGTTTCGACCCATCAGTCTGGGTCTCTTCAGGTACATTGATAAAGAAATCTCACAAGAGATTTTGAGTGTTGGCTGGCTTGTTGTTATATGCTCATCAAGTTCAAGAATGAATAAAAGCAAATATTATAGAAATGCAAAAAATCCAAATATGAACGTGGAAATCACGTGTTCGAGTTTAGATAAAATGACGTAATAAGCTTTCGCTGTCAGAACAGCTTAGAGGGAAAAGAAAGTAGATGGGGAAAGGAAGATTATTACTTAGACAAGTAGTTTCATGTTTGTGCATATACACACATACACATAT
>NW_026435856.1:0-233 GCF_001194135.2 Octopus bimaculoides
ATGTATGTATGTAAAACGTGTGTACATGTCAATTGTGTAAGACTGTGTGCGTGTGTGTATGATATAAAATGTAAGGTATGTGTGGTGCAAGATGTATGCATCGTGTGTACATATATATGGTGTAAAATGCGCATATGTGTAAGTTTAAGATGTGCATGCACAGAAGATGCATATATATATATATAACTATACATACATGCACAAACAATATATATATATATATATATATATAT
>NW_026435857.1:0-313 GCF_001194135.2 Octopus bimaculoides
GTGTGTGTGTGTGTGTGTGTGTGTGTGTGTGTGTCAGAGAAAGAGATAAAACTATGGATGCATGCACTTAATGCTGTGTGCATTTGCCTGATGTGTGGGAATTGGACAAACTACAAACAGCTAGAACTGAAAAATGTTCAGCAAATAGCAATGCAAACAAAATATGTAGCAAGAGGGAAAACATAAAAATGTATATATGTATATAGATATAAAATAATCTGTATATTAAGTACAGGCTATCTGATTGAAGTTAGTGTGATTGACTATAAGGTATATTGGGATTGGGATTTCACACACACACACACACACACAC
>NW_026435858.1:0-395 GCF_001194135.2 Octopus bimaculoides
ATATATATATATATATATATATATATATATATGTCTTTTATTTATATAATATATTATATATTAAATATATACATATATATTGTAGATATTTACATATAATATATAAATGTATTAATAAATATATTTAGTATAAAAAATATCAATATAGATATATAAAATGTATTGCATATATAATCAGTATAAATGTATATCATGTACTGTATATATAATATATAGATATATATTATACATACACTATTATAGATATAACATAAGATATATAATAATATATAAGAATATATGATATATTATATATATGATATAATACTTATGTAAATATATAATATAGAATATTTATGTATATATGAGATATATATATATATATATATATATATATATATATATATATATATATA
>NW_026435858.1:405-715 GCF_001194135.2 Octopus bimaculoides
CACACACACACACACACACACACACACACACACACACATATACATATATATATATATACATACATACATACATACATACATACATATATACTTATAAATAAGGACAAAAGAAGAAAAATTCTATGCCAGTATGCTGAAATATAGACTTTATATTGTACAGTGAAATATATTGTATGTGGATGGATATAAAGTCTATTTTTTTCAGCATATTGGCATAATTTTTTTTTTTTGCCCTTATTTATAATTGCTTATAATTTTTACCTCCAAAGGTATTTTAATATGCTGGCCACTGCTAAAATTATTTTTTGAA
>NW_026435859.1:0-606 GCF_001194135.2 Octopus bimaculoides
AAGAGAGAGTTTGTATTTTGTCAAGGGCAATTTTCCTTTTCATCCTCTCAACATCGATAAAATAAAGTACCAGTCGATTAGCCTCCTCTACCCAGAACTGCTGGTTTTGTGCCTAAATTAAAAGCAATTAGCTTCTAACGATTCTGTTTGTTATTGCGTTACTTAGCCTGTCGGTAACGCTTTAACATAATTGGAGAAAAAGAGGGGGAAAAGAAAGGAGAGAGAAAATAAGGAAGGGAGAAAAGAGGGAGAGGGAAGCGTATATGACGTGAGGTAGAGGGAATGTAAATGTAACGCTTTCACGTGATTAGTTGAAAGGAAAGAGAGGAGAAAGAAAAAGGGGAGAGAAAAAGAGGTTAAGGCGAAGACTGAGACAGAAAGAGGGGAAAAGAAAGAGAGTGAGAGACAAGCGTCCATGATGTGAGGTAGGGGGAACGTAATATTTATCTTGTGGTTAAAAAAGTTAGTTAAAGGAAGAGGAGGAGAGTTAAAAAAATATAATTTTAGCAGGGGTGTGATGTTCTGATAGTGAGGTTAAAGAAGGCAGACAGAGAGGGGAGAGAGAGAGAGGGAGAGAGAGAGAGAGAGAGAGAGAGAGAAGATGAT
>NW_026435860.1:0-540 GCF_001194135.2 Octopus bimaculoides
ACCATGTGGTTGGTGAGCAAGCTACTTACCACACAGCCACTCCTGCGCCATGCTAATTTTTTTGTGGGTAACAGAATAAGGCAGAAACAGTTCTGAAAACTGTTTGGACAATGCAAAGTTGAATGACATTTCTCAGATGATACACACCTCAGCAATTTCAATCAGGATTGTTTTGATGCTAATCATGGTGCCCTTATTTTCTGTAAGCCATTTTGATAGGTCTGAACCTTTGATGAACTCCAAAATAATGCCAGATGGATCTGAAGAAGATTTAAAAAACAAATTTTAGGATTTGGCTACACTAAACGAATTCAAATGAAAATATAAGGAAAAGCAATAAAGACTAGGAAAGCCGAAATCACTTGCGTTCTAAGATATTCTTACAAAAAAATTATATGACAAATCTTAGTTATATACAGTGTAACAGATTTTATTAACCTCTTGCAGATTTAGTACTGGCAATTTGTGTTGTGTACTGGTATTAGGCTGTACAGTGGAGGCACAATGGCCCAGTGGTTAGGGCAGCGGACTCACGGTCAT
>NW_026435861.1:0-1263 GCF_001194135.2 Octopus bimaculoides
ATATATATATATATATGTATGTATAGGCTTATACACGCACACACACACGCACACATACACACACGCTGGTACGCACTCACACACACACATATGCATGTAAGTACATCTCTCTTCATATATGTGTACATCATATATGTATATATAAGCATGTATGTGTATGTATATGTATATATGTATAGATATGTTATGTATACATACATACATATATATGTGTGTGTATGTGCGTGTATTTTTGTGTTTGTATTTGTGTGTGTGTTTGTGTGTATATGTGTGAGTGAACGAGTGCGTACATGTTTGAATGAGATTATACATGATGTAGTGATTTCGTTCACGTAGACTGGGAAATTGAAAATTGTCTAAGTAGATTGATCAGAGAAGAGAAAAGATGGCAGTAAAAGTTTGCTATCATTCTTGCTGAGCTAGTGATTTTGCGGATAAGCTCTTCTATCTGAATTACATGTTTCCTAGCGAACAAGTTCATGCACTCAGTTTTTTTTTGTTCGCAGAGCATCATTTAGAAGGTTGTCTAGGAATTTTCATTGCTAGCTTAAGCTAATCATATAATATCTAAAAGCTGTTTGTATATCTGTAGATTTTTGTGCATATACTAGCAAATTTACTCTGTTTCAGAGATTTGCATTGGCAGACGTGCTCCATATATGCTGAATTAATAAATCAGGAGCAGCTATATGTCATCTAAAACTTCTAAATTCTAAAATATAAAAATTAAAAAATAATCCATAAAGTTTGATTCAAAACTTTGGTGATGCAATCTGTATGGCGTTTACATATCTGTGTGTTTGTGTGTTTGTATGTCTATCTATCTATCTATCTATCTATCTATCTATCTACCTATCTATCTATCTATCTATCTAGCTAGCTAGCTAGCTAGCTAGCTAGATAGATAGATAGCTAGAAAGCTGTCTGCTTGTCTGTCTGTCTGTCTGTCTGTCTGTCTGTCTGTCTGTCTGTCTGTCTGACTGCCTGCCTGCCTGTCTGTCTGTCTGTCTGTCTGTCTGTCTATCTATCTATCTATCTATCTATCTATCTATCTATCTATCTATCTATCTATTGATCGATCAATCGATCGATCGCGCTATAGATCGTCCTATATTTCTGTCTGTCTGTCTCATTTGTTGTCTCACTATCCCTCTCTTTCTTGTCTCATTCTCTCTTTCTCTGTCTGTGTGTCTGTCTGTCTCATCCATCCATCCATCCATCTATCCATCCATCCATCCATTCATCCATCCATCCATCCATCCA
>NW_026435862.1:0-338 GCF_001194135.2 Octopus bimaculoides
GACCCAGGTGAATCAAATGGTACTTATTTTATCGACCCCGAAAGAATGAAAGGAAAAGTCGTACTCGGCGGAATTTGAACTCAGAAGGTAAAGACGGAAGAAATACCGTTAAGCATTTTGTCCGGCATACAAATGATTCTGCCAGTTCACCGCCTTGTAGCGGTATTAATATTAACGAAGTAATATGCATTGATCGTCCCGCCTACATGGTTCATCTAATTTCATGAATAATAAACTTATTTACAACACTAGCGGCAGCAAAGGAACCACAAAACCAGGAACAACAAAAGCAGCAACAACAACAACGACAATAATAATAATAATAATAATAATAATAA
>NW_026435863.1:0-265 GCF_001194135.2 Octopus bimaculoides
AAAAAAAAAAAAGTTGATAATGAAAGAATAGTGAGAGAGAGGGAGAGATAGTGGGGGAGGAAGGGAGAGACTGAAACTGTATTGGGGTGGGGTTAGAGAGAGAGAATTGACAATAAGTTTCGTAAAAGATATTTTCAATCAAAGAACTTGCTGGAATATTTGAGCTGAATATACAATCAGAGTTGTGAAAAGAAGCAGAAAATTGTTTGATATATATACATACATGCATACATACACACATACATACGTACATACATACATACAT
>NW_026435864.1:0-507 GCF_001194135.2 Octopus bimaculoides
AACGTTGGACCACAAGCATTGACTGAAAGGCGACCATCTGCTGAAACCACCCAAGAGCCTTAAGAAAAAGGAGAATATAATGACTCTAGGGAAAACAGCCAGGAAAATGATGTCGAAACAGAATTTGAAGACCACATATTTGCTGAACAACACAGAAAATCTCTCACTGAAATGAAGCAGGAAGTTCTGAATGAGCTTGCAGTTGTAGGGCATACAAATATGAATGATAGGGAACCACTCCATAAACTACCAAATGCACACCAACATAAAACGCTAATAAAAATTGGCAACTGTGTTACACAAGAGATCATACAAGAAATAAAACCTGATCTTGATAAATTAAATGAAAATATTTACTCTGTTGCTAAGGTAATCGAAAGACGCTGTTTAACACCCAAAAAGCCAACAATACCAAATTCGAAAGGAAAATCAACCTGGAGGAGTAGAATTGAAACTCAGATTGAATCGTTGCGAAGGGAGATATCAATATTAACTGAGCTAATCTCT
>NW_026435865.1:0-451 GCF_001194135.2 Octopus bimaculoides
ATCATCATCATCATCATTTAACGTCCACTTTCCATGCTGGTATGGGTTGGCAACCTGGAGAGCTGTACCAGGTTCCATATATATGTCTTGGCTTCGTTTCCATGACTGGATGTCTGCTACACACAAAATACGACGACAAACTTATTTAATTTCCAATTTTTTCTTATTTCCTAATCCTGGACTTTGAATTTTCAGTATTTGTTAAGATGGATAGACGCACAGAAGCTGGAAATATTTCATAAAAGTCACTTAATGTAACAAATATAAAAATACTTATCTTGTTCGATTAAAGGAAAAAAAAAAAAAAATGGTAAAAGTCTTTAAAGATACTGCCATGTTGTTTCCAGTTTTACTTCTTACTTATAACGTTTGATCTATATGGAATCTTAACCCCTTTTCAATTATGTGTGTGTGTGTGTGTGTGTGTGTGTGTGTGTGTGTGTATAAATAT
>NW_026435867.1:0-347 GCF_001194135.2 Octopus bimaculoides
AATAATAATAATAATAATAATAATAATAATAATAATAATAATATCAAAGTTACATGAAATATATAAGAAAATAATATCTAAAAAATGAAACAAACTATTAAATATATGATCATGAACAATATGTAATAAAATAGGTATAAAAAATATATATATATTATTAGGAATATATAAGCAGATAATGGAATATATCAATATAATATACAAAATCGAATATAGAAATAATTGTGTGTGTATTATATATTAATATATTATGTGCAATACGTATTATGATGTATAACACACACACTTATACACACACGCGAATATATATATATGTGTGTGTGTGTGTGTGTGTGTGTGTGTGTGTG
>NW_026435868.1:0-209 GCF_001194135.2 Octopus bimaculoides
TTGTTAATTATTAATTAGTTGATTGATTAAGTAATTAATTAATTTTACTCTTTTATTATATATTTATAATATATATGCATATATACACACATACATGTACATGCCTACACATATATGTATATATACATGCATATATGGATACAGGACGTAAAAAAAAACGTGAACAAAATGAGAAACGAGAACATAAAACACAAAAGCATGGAAAACGA
>NW_026435869.1:0-364 GCF_001194135.2 Octopus bimaculoides
AATCAGTGGAGTTAAGTCTGGTTAATGCATAAGGAGTATGTCGCTGCTAGGCCCGGATCAGTTGTTTGCAAATAATGGTTAATATAAAGATCTTCGCCTGTTAACGAAAACAAAAAAAGCTCAGCCTTGCTGGGTGTTAACAACTGTGTAGAAAACGGATGACAAAAACATTTTCAAAAATCGCATTTTCAAAATGTCAATTCTCCGGCCTTGGCCTTCAGCAGGCTATCCACATGCTAGAAATAACAACCAAATCTCACCAAACTGCGATAACATAATGGAAAAAATATGTAACCAATCCACTCACCTTTCTGTAAGCACCAGGCTTACAAAGAATAAGTCCTGGGGTCGATTTGCTCGACTA
>NW_026435870.1:0-318 GCF_001194135.2 Octopus bimaculoides
TGTTGGAAGAATGGCCAGTGTGAAAGGACCAATTCTGAGCGTGCACCTGTGAACAAAAGGAGGAGGGCTCTTGCCTTGTTGTTCAGGCACCTGTGGATTTTGTGGGTTTTTCTACGAGGTCCTTAAAGCGCCTCCCCTCTTGGGAGTTTTTAATTGTTTAATTTTTAATCGTTATATATATTGTTGTAAAAACCATTGTATCGTCCTGTTTTTGTCTTTTATGTTGTTGTATGTGTTTTAATGTAATTTTATGTAAATCCTTGTGGCCAATAAATGAATTTATTATTATTATTATTATTATTATTATTATTATTATTA
>NW_026435871.1:0-221 GCF_001194135.2 Octopus bimaculoides
ATATATATATATAGGAGAATATGTGTTCGCGTTTAAAAACATGCACCTGAATCTGAAAAACGTGTAATCGTCTATAAATAATTTATTCACATACTAGATGTGAATAAATTATTTATAAACGACAACAGGTTTTTCACATTCAGGTGAATTTTCTAATCCCAAAACAAATTCTCCTACAATGTTTCCAACGTGGGGATACACGTATTCTTTTCATATATATA
>NW_026435872.1:0-225 GCF_001194135.2 Octopus bimaculoides
AGTCGAGAGAGAGAGAGAGAGAGAGAGAGAAAGAAAGAGCAAAGGCAGTAAAAAGCCAAGATAAAAACAGGTAGAGACGACGGGAGCGTGAAATTGGTGGGAGGGAGCAATGTTTATAAGGAGGAGGAAAAGGAAGAGGAAGATAATGTTTAGTATTTTAGCTCTGTATCAAATGAATGAACTAAATTCATATGTGTGTGCGTTGAGTGTATATATATATATATA
>NW_026435873.1:0-837 GCF_001194135.2 Octopus bimaculoides
TGACCGCGAGTCCGCTGCCCTAACCACTGGGCCATTGCGCCTCCATGCTAAGAGGTTAAACAAGCCATAAAAGATTGGACGGAGAAGTGTCCTCACCTTGTTTATTTTTAGCACAACATTTTGGCTGGTGTACTCTCCAGCCTTCATCAGGTGTTCGGGTAGAATTTTGAACCCAAACTTTTATTCAATTAATGGCATATTCTGTTCTCATTCCTAAGATATTTTTTTTGCTGATGTTATTTATTCAAGTCACTGACTGGGACTGAACACAGAATCTTGAGGTTAGTAGACAGTCAAATAGATAGATAGACAGATAGACACAAAGATCTACACACAAACAGACAGATGTACAGAAACAGGCAGGTAGCCAGGCATGCAAACATGTGCTCCAGATGGCACATCTCAGTTCACCTAAAAGCCAAGGCATTTGTCACGAAATATTCTATAAATAAATTAAAATAAATTAAATTAGTAAAAGTGATAATGATGTTTGTGTGAAAAGTGGAACAGGAATTGAAGACTCCAGTACATTCGTACAGGGTGTTTAGAAAGTCACTGTGCAGTTTTATGTATGTATGTGTATACATACAGAACAAGAGAGAGAGAGACATATATATATATATATACACACACACATACAGACATATGTATATATATACATATATACATGTATATATGCACACATACAGACATGTATATATATATATATATATATATATACATGTATATATGCACACATACAGACATATATGTATATATATACACACACTCACACACACGTAAATATATATATATATATATATATACATAACACACACACACGCACGCACAATTCCA
>NW_026435874.1:0-272 GCF_001194135.2 Octopus bimaculoides
ATGTATATATATATATATTTATATGTATGAATATGTATATATATATATATATTTATATGTATGAATATGTAGATATATATATATTTATATGTATGAATATATGTATATATATAAATGTATATACATGTACATATGTATATGTACACATGTGTATGTATGTACATATATGTATATGTGCGTATATGTATGTATATATATATGTATGTGTACATATATGTATATATATATGTACATATATATACATGTGTATGTTTATATATATATATACACAT
>NW_026435875.1:0-850 GCF_001194135.2 Octopus bimaculoides
TAAATGAAATTTTTCAGACTTATGGCATATTAACTTTTTTTTTTTAATTTCTTTCTTGTTATAATTTCATGAAACTATAGCTGCACATTCAAAATAAAAACACTATAAATATACTTATGGCAAGAAAAATATTCTCCTTTTCTAAATTAAATATTTTAAAGGATTTCCTACCACCATTCAATATTCATTATTTTATTATATCTACATAGGCTAGCATATGTGGGTGAATGCATACATGAATGTGTTTGTGTGTATGCATGTACACATGCACAAACACACAGAGAAGGACTTATATATATGTATGGATATATAAACATATGTACACACACAGACACACATCATGATCATTGTCATCACTTGACGTCTGCCTCCCATGCTAGCATCACATGCACAAACACAGACACATAAGCACGTGGGTGTGTGTGTATATAAACGTATACATTCACAAACACAAACACACACACACAAACACACACATACATAAGTGCATAAAAGCATATGTATAAATACACATTTACACAGTTTCTACAGCTGGATGCCCTTCCTAATGCTAACCACTCTGAGAGTGTAGTGGATTCTTTTACGTGCCACTGGAACAGGGGGCAGTCAGGTGGTTCTGGCAAGTCAGGCGGTGTATAAATAAGCATATATACATACACATATGCATGTATGTGTATATACCCACAAATACACATACATGCATGCACACACATGCGCGCACACACATACACACGCACAGACACACACACGCACACACACCAAATTGATATCAAATTTCTTCACAAAAGGGGTAAAATGGGTAAAAAATAGGGGTAAAAATCAAATTTCCTTCAATAGGGGTAAAAGGGTG
>NW_026435876.1:0-671 GCF_001194135.2 Octopus bimaculoides
CTGATGATTGCGTAACACATGAAAGTACTAGTTTATTTCAATATTGTAAATTGTAAATTTGTAAAATTGAAAAATTGTAAAAATTGCAAAATTGCAAAAATTGCAAATAATAAAACAGGAAAATCAGACTAAGTAGGAATTTTATTGATTTGTTCTGTACACAGAACAATATATATATATATATATATATTAACATTTGAGGGCAGATTTATGTCTATAAAAAAAAAAACAGATATATAATAACAGACAACTTTATCAAAAAATGCTACGAGGATGAAAATAAACCTTTTCTATAATGTTATTCAAAAAAGCCACCTTCAGCTTCAACAACTGCTTCGATATGAGATCTAAATCATCTACTTGATCGAATCAAGTGGTCCTGGTTCATTTTGGACATTACTCTGACTATGGCAGCTTTCAAAGAATCTTTGGTGTTATGGGCATGTTCATCGACCTCTCTCTCAACAACGCTCCACATGTAATAGTCCAATGGATTGAGATCTGGGGAATTAGGAGGCCAAATGTTAGGGGTTATGTGATCATGAAAATTTTCAGCCATCCATTCCTGTGTTACAAGAGCTATGTGTGATAGTGCAGAGACTTACTAAAACACATATGGCTTTCCATTGTATACACTGTCTATCCAGGGCTTAACAATTATTTCCAGGACC
>NW_026435877.1:0-162 GCF_001194135.2 Octopus bimaculoides
TACATACATACATACATACATACATGCATGCATACATACATACATACGTATGCACATACATACATGCGCACATACATACATACATATATACATACATACATACATACGTATGCACATACATACATGCATGCATACATACATGCATGCATACATACATACATA
>NW_026435877.1:232-370 GCF_001194135.2 Octopus bimaculoides
ACATACATACATACATGCATACATACATACATACATACGCACATACATACGCACATACATACATACATATGCACATACATACATGCGCACATACATATATACATACATATATACATACATACATACATACATACATGC
>NW_026435879.1:0-339 GCF_001194135.2 Octopus bimaculoides
ATGTATGTATATATGCTACGAGATCTACTGATAAAAAGAGAATATCAAACATATTCCTTTGCATTGTGTCTAAATCTTTGACTCTTTCTGTCTCTTCTCTGACTCCCAGACATATATTGTAGCTCCAAATGATTCATATATCTTACGATCATTTTTGTCGACCGTTTTCACTGAATAATACCTCTCTTACGTATGTTTTCACGTAACTTGTGACATATGTAGTATCTATTTTACCGTGTACAAACACATACAAACACACACACACGCGTGTGTATATACATACACACACAAACACACACAAATAACACTTCTTTCTGTCATTGGACTGCGTCCGTGCTT
>NW_026435880.1:0-903 GCF_001194135.2 Octopus bimaculoides
ATATTTCCACTCGTACGGTATTCCACAACTTTACATTATATATATATATACATATATATACACCCCAAATCTACTCATACGGCCTTATTCGGCCTGGGGCTATTGTACAAGACACTTGCCTAAGATGCTAGAAGTTGGACTGAACCAGAAACTCTATGACTAGGAAGCAATCTTCTTAAATGCACAGTCACGTCTGGACCACTCTTGTATAATTCTCGAAAATCAAGAAAAAAAACTTGATAAAAAAAAAAGCAAGACACAAAACGAAATATATCCACTTTCCACTTTCGCCATGATTTTGGTTCCTTCTTTCAATCAAAAACTCCAAATTACAATGGAAAAAATTTAATATCTCGAAAGCCTTAGGGCCTGATAAAATTACAGACATATAACCCGAGAATGCATTAAGCCTGAAGGACTCTCTATGATAGCCAAGATATATAATTACTTGTATCATCACTGTTAATTTCTATGAATCTGGAGGTTCGGCAATATTATTGCAATTCTTAATTCTATTGCAATTCAAATGAATTAACAACGTACAGACCTTACCACTCCTACGCGCACCTTCTGAAATTCTAGAAAATTTTATCCATATTTTCACGAACTCACACGTTCCCCTAACAAATCACAGCGTCGATTTTGGTGGCTAAGCACAACCACAACCATCCCACAAATCGCAAACCGATGGTTTCAAGACTGAAATCATCTCATAAGTTACTATTCTAACTGGCATCAATACTGGTTTCGAATTTTAGCACAAGACCTATAATTTTAGGGATAGGTAAGTCGATTACACTGACCCCGTCTTCAGTTGATACTTATTTTATCAACTCCGAAGGGATTAACAACAATGACGACCTTGGCGGAATTTGGACTCGGAACGTAATGACGAACGAAATG
>NW_026435881.1:0-269 GCF_001194135.2 Octopus bimaculoides
CACATACATACATATATACATATGCACACACACAGACATACATACACCCACCTGCACACATACAGGCATACATACATACACACACACTGAGACACACGCATGTGCAAAAAAAAGAAAAAGCAAAAACAGAATGCAATGTGAATAATGGACAGAGTCAAGACTATTGAAAAGGTTGCAAGACGCAACAAAAATTTTAGAAAAATAAAAATAAGTAGAAACTTTAACGGTGAGTGTGTTAAATTTTAAGGCACGAAAAGAAAATGACTCTC
>NW_026435882.1:0-559 GCF_001194135.2 Octopus bimaculoides
ATGAGAAATCTTTCGATTGAACCACAATCAAAAATACTTAATGAAGGTCGAATTATCATGATAAAAGTACTTATTTATTCGAAGTCTTGTCCTTATCTTGGATATTACAGCCACAACACAAATAGAAGGATGACGAATACTAGCATATTCAGGGTATAAAAGTGGCAATGTGAGTATTTTAAAACCAAAGGATATATAAAATGTCCCGGTTTGAAATTCCGAGTAATTTATCGAGTACAGCAGGGCCCCGGAGGAAGCCGGGTTACTACAAAGGCCGAAACATTATGATTATGGTAACGAAGATGAGGGCACTAGTCCAAATTAATCAATATATACGATAATATCGATGTAAAGGAAAATAAATTACTGTGTGTGTGTGTGTGTGTGAGGGAGTGATGTTTGTGTGTGTTCTTGTATACATATGTATAAATTATAATAAATGATCATAGTTTTACAGTAAAACCTAAAATATTCACTAAATAAAGGACTCAATGCGTTAAGTAGAGTAAATTGCGTTATATATTCATAGACATATTATTGCATGTACGGTATATATATA
>NW_026435883.1:0-257 GCF_001194135.2 Octopus bimaculoides
AAAAAGCAACCATTATGTGTCTGTATGTATGTATGCGTGTGTATGTATGTATGCGTGTGTATGTATGTATATTATGTATGCATGTATATATGTGTAACACACACACATATATACGCGTGTGTGTATTCATAATCGATAGTTTTTGCCTAGAGCCTGAAACTATTTTCAGAACAAGATGATATGGAGTTATTAAAGGTCACGTAATCGATGGATACCATCCATGCGTTGGTATGGAGAGAGAGAGAGAGAGAGAGAGA
>NW_026435884.1:0-114 GCF_001194135.2 Octopus bimaculoides
ACACACAACACAAACACACACAGCATACATACATGCACACACAAACACACATATGCACACATAGACACATGAATGCACATATATACCCACAGACACAACACACATATGAACGCA
>NW_026435884.1:124-260 GCF_001194135.2 Octopus bimaculoides
CACATGAATGCACATATATACCCACAGACACAACACACATATGAACGCACATATATACCCACACACAACACAAACACACACCACATACATACATGCACACACTAACACACATACACACATGCAAACCTACACACAC
>NW_026435885.1:0-1171 GCF_001194135.2 Octopus bimaculoides
ACTACTACTACTACTACTACTACTACTACTCAACCATCGTGTGCTCTGTTTTCATCTACCAAAACCCTCCACCTTCCACCCTCCCTCCCCTCGTTACCTACTTCCGCTCTATTTAATTCTCTCTCTTTGTCTCTCATTCTCTCTCTCTCTCTCTCTCATATATATTTCATCGTTGTGTTTCGTGTCATTGTAGTTTGTATCTTCATCACTTGAGACAGCTGATTGTGATGGAGTACTAAGAATCGGAGGAGACAAACAGACAGTCAGACAGCCATACGTATACATAAATATGCGCATACCCGTACATACATAAACACATACCCATACATGTACGCATAAACATATATATATATATATACATATATAAATATAAACATATACACGTAAGCATACACATGTACAAACGTACATTCTTACGTGCATATAAACACACCCATACATACATACAAACACAAGAATTCATGAAATATTAAATCTCAGCTATGGAAATAAGAAACTTTACCAAGTTACCGATTCGGAATGACAAATTTGCCAACTAGACAAATTGTCATATTGTTAAATGGTCAAATGGTCAAATTATCAAGTTGTTTATTTCTTAGTCTTACTGAAAAATATTCAAGGAAAAGAGAAAGAAAAAAAGGATTCTTACAAAACGTAAAAAAGAAAAATTTTCTAAAAACTTAAGCATAAAAAAAAAAATAATAATAATAGAGCAATTTTTTTTTCTTTAAAAAACGTAAAACATTTCTTTGAAAAACGTAAAAATATTTCCCTGGGAAAATGTTAAAAAATTTTATTTATTCTAAAAAGAAATTTTATAAAAAAAAAATAATAATAATAATTACAGTCAACAAATGAAAAAAGAATGAATGCTGAAAAATAAATGAAAGTAAAATACTTAGGGAAAATGGAATATTTTGTTTAAATCTATGGAGAATTCTTGTTAATTCGCTAAAGACATCGAAAACGAAAGGAAGGAGAGAAAGTAAAAAAAAACAGAAAGGAGAAATATATATGTGTCCGCCACCACCACCGGCTTCTGGAGATATATTTGGAATATTACGGATTTAACTAGTTTGTAATAACTTCGTTATACAACATGTAATTATTATTATTATTGATATTATTATTATCATTATTATCATATATACAGTTGTTATTATTTATGTAA
>NW_026435886.1:0-577 GCF_001194135.2 Octopus bimaculoides
ACATTTACAAAAGGGAAAGATTTTGAACTTTCCGTCTCCGCATATTTCCACATGTTTTATTTATATTTTCTATTTATTATTCTCTATTTTTTCTTCTCTCTACTTTCTTTTTCTTTTCTTCATTCTCTTGCCATCCCTAGAAACCCTCTCGAAACAATGGAGTCGGCAGTAAACAAGTTTTTACCCTTATTTATTTATTTATTTGACACACCTTAAAAGGACCATTTCAATACAATGGCCCTTCTCTTTCTCTCTCTTTTACCACATCCATCTTTCTATCTGTCTGACTATCAATCAATCAATCTATCTATCTATCTATCTATCTATCTATCTATCTATCTATCTATCTATCTATCTATCTATCTGTCCATCTATCTGCTTATACACCTTCCATTGTTTCCAAAGCCTCACCCCCACCCCCCAAAAAAAACAATGTTCTGTTATAAACAAAACACCCAAAACGCCTGTTTTATATAAATAAGCAAGATCTCTGTATTTTCACTGAATTATATTTGACAAGTTCGAATGACGAACGAAAGCGCTATATATGTATAAAATAAATGAAAGAAGTTATTCC
>NW_026435887.1:0-390 GCF_001194135.2 Octopus bimaculoides
AGAGAGAGAGAGAGAGAGAGGGGAGAGTGATAGAGGGTAGCAAAGCATGAGAAAGCGTGGGAGAGAGAAACGTTCACCATTCGTGGATCGGGCGGTGAGTTGTGCATGTGTAGTGATGCATCATTTCACATGCACATTGTCAAGTTGACAGCAAAGTGCAGACAGCTGGCGGGGTGGATACTGAGGACATTCCGTACAAGGGATCAAAAAGTAATGTTGACTCTATGGAAGACATTTGTCCTGAGCCGCCTAGACTATTGCTCTCAGTTGTGGTCACCACACAGTGTCAAGCGGACAGCAGAACTCGAGGCAATTCAGAGGCACTATACGAAAAAGATCTCCACAGTCCAGCAAATGAACTACAGGGAGCGACTGCAGGCACTAGGTCTC
>NW_026435888.1:0-293 GCF_001194135.2 Octopus bimaculoides
GGTCGAGTGAGTTGACTACGGAACTTCTTTCCTTTTTTTTTTAAGGCAGGTACTTATTCTAACGGATACTTTTAACTGAACCTCTGGCTTGAAGGAGCATAAACACACCAATACTAGTTGTCAAGCGATGAGGGCAGAGAAAGACACACATACACACACATATATATAATGATGCAAGACACATCTATGGTAGTAAAGGTGGTTATTGTGCCTCATAAACACACCTATATATATAATCCCCCCAAAAAAGCGAAAAAAAAACAAGCAAAAAACAACGCGAGGACGTGGTACAT
>NW_026435889.1:0-513 GCF_001194135.2 Octopus bimaculoides
ATTAATATTACTATTATTATTATTATTATTATTATTATTATTATTATTGGCAGTATGAAACGTTGTTATAAACATTATTATCATCATGATTGTGAGCATTATTATTATTAATATTACTATTATTGTTATTAATATTACTATTATTATTATTATTATTATTATTATTACAAATGTGATTGTTGATTACATTAAATAAATCCAGGTGTCTCTATTATGACAAAAATGAATTTTAAAACCATTTAACATGTTTACGAGTCAATTTCATAATTTCATGATAAAATAAAAAAAAGTAATAATAACAATAATAACAATAGTAGCAAATAATAAAATATTAACAACAACAAGAAAGTCATCGACAATGATAATAATGATAATAATAATAATAGTAATAAGTCAGTCACAGCTAATCATTCGAAGACATCCACTGAAAAAATGAAATAGTTAAATAAATAAATGTCAAGATAAAAATGTAAAAAAAAAAATATTTATATATTAATATAAAAGTGATTTAAA
>NW_026435890.1:0-322 GCF_001194135.2 Octopus bimaculoides
ATATATACATATACATACATGTATAATGCCACCCCCCTGATGGAAAAATCAATCACACGTAACGAAGTCTGGTATTGTATGAAGGCAAGGAAAATATTTAAAACATGTACAAATCTACCTTTACATCCCATTCTGTGAAAGCAGAGTGAAATATACGATAGTTAGCATAAAGACCAATACATAAATATTATACTGCTATCGATTCTGTGAATAAATACAGGTACAACATTAACAGCCGACTCACACATATGTATATACACAAATAGATGGATATGTATGTGTACGTGTGTGTACATATATATATATATGTGTGTATTCATAT
>NW_026435891.1:0-352 GCF_001194135.2 Octopus bimaculoides
TTCGGTCGGTTACACTTGAGACTGTATACGAAAACAAGGACGAAAAAAAACCCGGAGAAATGGTACACATTTACAAACAACAGGACAATACCAATTGGTGTATTTCGAATAAAGACGAATTAAATGAAGCTGGCGTGTGTGGAAGTGTAACCTTACGGTAGGAACATAAGAGATAAATGTAATGGGAAGGAATAAAAGAGATGCTACACGGATGGTAGTGGAACCAAGAAAGAAATATCAGAATTGGCGGAATACCGGTCACCTGAAATGAGAGGAGTGAAGTATGGGGCTGAGTGATTGAAGAATTAGGGAGGGACATATATGTGTATATATATATAGTTATATACATATT
>NW_026435892.1:0-430 GCF_001194135.2 Octopus bimaculoides
AGCAACATCCGATAAGATGGTCAAATTCAAACAAGCATAAATAGAATTCAAGCATAAAAACAGAAAGGGATTTAAGAAGAGTTATCTTTCTTAAATATTTCGGAAGGGGAGATGCGCATGTGCATTGAACGTACTTCCTCTTTGAAGTCGATAGTCAGTTAAATGTCCTTTGAATGAATTTCTCTTAATCCGTTGATTATAATACTTAAATTACGTACTTATAATGCGTTTCTCTATTACCACATACACACACATATATAACAATACTTTATGAAACATTTCCTGTGGTCTTGTGTTGAAGACGGAAGTGGGACGAGGGCGTCCCTGAGTACGGAAGGGCGCAAAAGAGCACGTGCAGTGAAGGGTGGACGTGTATGACAAACAAAAGGCAACGACCACGTGGATTGTGGGAGAACATTTCCCCCGCGAA
>NW_026435893.1:0-373 GCF_001194135.2 Octopus bimaculoides
CGAAATACCGCTAAGCATTTCGCCTGGCGTGCTAACGTTTCTGCCAGCAAAATCTGTTTAGTAGTAAGCGGAGGAGACATTTTATGTTATTTAAAAATGAATGTCCGTTTATTTGAAAATGGTTTCCAATTTTCAAACACTGTGAGACTATTTGCAACATTTACTATTATTCTAGTTCAACTAAAATTTAATAATAGGCAATCATTGCATAAACTTTCTATTTTCCTAATATTGGAAACATGTTAGTTATAGTTGTTTTTCCAGACATTAATTTATCTAAGTATTATTAACTAAAATTTCAAGTAAGTAAAAGCAATAATTCACTACTTCGGGCGACAATGGGCCGTATTCTTATGAGTAAAATCTAAATATT
>NW_026435894.1:0-234 GCF_001194135.2 Octopus bimaculoides
TATATATATATATATATGTGTGTGTGTTTGTGTGTCTGTGTTTGTCGCCTAACATCGCTTGACTATGATGCTGGTGTGTTTACATCCTCGTAACTTAGCAGTTTGGCAAAAGGCTCCAATAGAATAAGTACTAAGCTTGCAAAGAATACGTCCTGGGGTCGATTTGCTCAACTAAAGGTGGTGATCCAGCATAGCTGCAGTCAAATGACTGAAACAAGTAAAAGAATATATGTA
>NW_026435895.1:0-758 GCF_001194135.2 Octopus bimaculoides
GGACTACATGAACCATACATAAAGCCCAATACCAACCTAAAATACATAAAAGCATCCAGCAACCACCCACTATTCCTCAAGCAGGGCTTAGCACATAGTATAAGCAATAGGATATCACACCTCTCCTCTAACCAAGCTATCTTTAATAAGCATAAGGAAACCTACAATATCGCACTACATAAGGCAGGATTCAACCATAAAATTAAATTCACCGAACCCAATAACCATAAAAAAGACCCAACTATAAGGAACCCAAATGCTAGAAACACGCACACTACTAACGCACCTAACACCGATGGAAACCACACTAACGATATGAATGACAAAGATAAGTAATAGAAATACAACACATCCCAATACCAAACTACATAACACCAAAAATACCAACAACAATATAAACACAAATACCAATAATATTAAAAGGACGATTAAGGCTAACAACGAGACGAAACAGAAATATAATAACCACCTGAACAGAACCAACATTAAGCAATACAGCGATAAGTTTAGCTTAAATTACAGGGAAACCCAGAAGACTAAAAGGAACCATATATCGGGCCCACTAAAACCTAACAATACTAGCAGGGAAAACAATGAAAAGACACATATTAAAAATAAACCCAAATATACAAATAAATTAGACAGCCAGAGAGAAAAATTCACCAGCCTCCCCAGTTACGATGGTAGCTTCTATACTAGATATGGCCATAATAGCAGCAAAAACAATAAGGATACGACCTGGCTAATCATTCCCTATA
>NW_026435896.1:0-1634 GCF_001194135.2 Octopus bimaculoides
ACACACACAAACTATTCTCGCAAATATTACAGACTCTTCCACATCAGGATGAACAAATCTCATCTGTATAATTAACATAACTGGTCCGGTATCTCTGGAACAAGGGACTCATCATGTGTTAATGTCATTGCCGCCAAAATTGTCCCACTTTTCACCAAAGTTACAAACAAATTAAAACAGATTTCAAAAGCTTAAAAATACTTCGGAAAACCCCATTCGGATCTATTTTAAAACGGGGGCACCAGTTTTCATTTATGTTTTATGTAGTGTTTTTGGTACCGAAAGACTTTCAAACTTCGTATACTTATCTATTTTGTGTTATAGAACAGAAAAAAAATTTTGTATTCGAATTTATTTCATGTAAAAAATTGTCTTATTTCGATAATTTCTACTAATCACTGACGTCTATTCAGTTGAAAACAGTTAGCGCTGTAACGGTGTATATCGTATTAATCCCCTAACCCTAACCCTAACCCTAACTAGACTGTTAACCCTAACCCTAACCCTAACCCTAACCCTAAAACTAACCCTAACTCTAGAATCCGAACTCTAAAATAGTTACACACATAGATACGCACAGCGTAATTTATTATATAAACAATATATGCGTATAAATTACGATTAAACCGGATGAAATATGTCACGGGGAATAACATTTTTATGACCGCCCAGCAGTAACACTATTCAGCTGAATAGACGTCAGTGATTGGTTGAAATTACAGAAATACGACAACTTTAACATGGAATAACTTGCGATGTACATTTTCTTGTTAAGAAGACTATGAGTAAAAGATGTTTTATATGACACATTCTACCAGTGTCCCAAGTTTCAAAGAGTTGTGTTAGTGTTTCGTTAAGAAAATACTGGTGCCCCCGTTTTGAAATAGATCCCTCCATTCAATCATTATTTGTCTGGCAACAACAACATAAAAAAGAACAACAAAAACAACAACCTCTACTTAGCTCTGACCTTTGTGACCTTGTGGCTACTCAACCCATCGCTGCTATCACAGCACATTCTTTTTTGCTCTACCCACTCCTCCGGTAACCGAACCTATTAAGCCATCAGCGTCGTCGTCTTTGCTGTCGTTTTTGCTACCACCACCACCATCATTACCATCTACGGTCGCTTTTGTCACTACTACTACTATCTCTACCAGCAAGAATGAAACTTCTTTGCCACCTCGTTCTGTTTACTACATTACCAAACACGTCTACCACATTACTCCCGCCCCCAAGCGACAATCTACCCGCTTCCACGATAACATTACCAAAATCAAGCATCTCAAACACATCTATAAGTACACAATTACTCTACACCAGGGGTCGACGAACCGGGGTAAATTACCCCAAGTGGGATAAAGATGAAATTCTTGCGAGTAATGAGAACTCATTAGACATAATTCTTTTATTCTTTTATTTGTTTCAGTTAATTGACTGTGGCCATGCTAGAGCACCGCCTTTAGTCGAACAAATCGACCCCAGGACTTATTCTTTGTAAGCCTAGTACTTATTCTATCGTCCTCTTTTGCCGAACCGCTACGTTACGGGAACGTAAACAAACCAACATCAGTTGTCAAGCGATGGTGATGGGGGGACTAACACAGACACAAACATATATAAATATATATATA
>NW_026435896.1:2082-4268 GCF_001194135.2 Octopus bimaculoides
ATTTTAAATATACAAGAAAAATTTGATTACATTTACAATGTTCGATTAAAGCATTGCTCATTACAGATGCAATTTGTAATGGCTTTCCTGAAGGATAGGCATCCGACCACCAGGGTAGACCCCTTGCATTTTCTTTCCCTTGTTTTTGGCTTCCACTTACCTGGTGCCAAACACTCCCAGTTTCCGCGCCACAGGCTTCCATCTTCTCATGAATCTGTCTCGTGACAGATACCTCTTCTCCAGCCTGATCTCACTACTGAGGTGGTAACAAAAAATGTTAACTAACCCCTCTCACAGCCACTCCTGCGCCTACAAAAAATTATATGTATTAAAAAAACGTGTTTCTTATTATGACAGACAATTTTCTTGAGGCAACATTGCATCTGTTGAGAAATAAAGTGTCGTATTCAAGAACACAACACAGCCCGATCCCAGAAATGAACTCACTATCTCACGACTGTAAGCCCGACGATCTAACTACTGAGCCATGTCCCTTCACTTATAGATAGATAGATAGATAGATAGATAGATAGATAGATAGATAGATAGATAGATAGATAGATAAACATCGCTATGGAGTACATGCATTAATATGATATCGCCTGAGGAAATGAAGCCATAAAGATAATCAATCCGATAGCCACGGATACTACAGACCGCACCGTAATCATCCCAGGAATACGGTTTGTGATCTTGAGAGACATGTGAATTGGGGAAACACGCGTAGCGATGCATTAGATGTTTATAAATTCCATCCAAGGGTTATTATTATTATCATTATTATTATTATTGTTATTATTATTGTTGCTGCTGCTGTTGTTGTTGTTGTTGTTGTTGTTGTTGTTGTTGTTGTTGTTGTTGTTGTTGTTGTTGTTGTTCGAAACGCGAAGTAGTTGGAACTGGGACAACTGACGAAGGGTTATACTCTTTATGTTGCATGTCTCGTTTCTCTGTTTGTTTTTTTACGTTGTTCAAAAAAAGTTCGTTTTCAGTTCTCGTTTTTATATTTTCGTTTCTCATTGTGTTTAACGTTTTTTGATGTCCTGTACCCATATATGCATGTATGTATACATATAAATGTGGGTATGTACATATACGTATGGATATATGCATATATTTATATATTATTTATATATATATATATATATATATATGATTGATTGATTTTTAATTCATGATTGATCAAACGATTAAGCAAGCAACAGATTTGGTTAATTGGTCAATGAGTTAATGAGCTGACATTGATGATAATAATAATAACAATAATAATAATAATAATAATAATAATAATAATAATAATAATAATAATAATAATAATAATAATAATAATGAAGCGAAATATAACAACTGCACATTGGTAAAATGACCCTTGCGAGACACAACAGTATCTGTTCCAACACAGATTGCACATCAAGAATCTTAGAAAACAAATACAAAAATAAAATATACATACCTCGTTTATGCTATAAAAATTCATTTTATGGAAGAATTCAGCGTACACTTGGGACGATATCAGCAAACATATCATAAATCCAACAACGCTAAAGAAGTACATAATTCCGTAGACGTAGGCTTCGGCTGGCATTCCAAGAACCATGATGGACGATTGGAAAGAAACCATCAAAGACAGAGCGAGAGGAACTGCTGAGAGTTGACGGTTTCCAACCATAAAGTTATTTACAGTTTTCTCATTCTTTTGGCGACATCCAAAGAACAAACCGATAGCAATGGAGACGAAAACGATGAAAATGAACACGAGATAATCGTAGATACTGAACGTAGGTACCATCTGGAAAAGAGAAAAAAAAAACTGTTACGTCCATCAGTTATTTCAGTTACTTGTTTTATAAGGTAATTAATGAACTACAGTCACTTGTTTTATAAGGCAATTGATGACATGTGCGATAAGGAAGTATCTCTAAACCGGTGTGGAACAAATATTTCAAGGGAATTGAATTTCTAAAGTTTTGTTACCAATTTATACATTCTATTAATAAATTAGTTACATATATTTGTGTGTGTGTTTGTGTGTGTTTGTGTGTGTTTGCGTGTGTGTGTGTGTGCATACATATATGTATATGCATGTTACTAATTCCTTCCACTACGTCACACACACACACACACACACAAACATATACATACACACTAACAGATAAACAACCAAACCACGCACACACACACACATA
>NW_026435897.1:0-183 GCF_001194135.2 Octopus bimaculoides
ATATACATACATATATATATGTATATGTGTGTGTGTGTGTGTGTGTGTGTATGTATCTATGTATTGCTGAATATATATGCATGTAAACTTACAAATTGGTATATGTGGATGTTTGAATGGATTGATGAATATACGTATGTGTGTATATATGTGTATATATGCATATCTATCTATATATATATA
>NW_026435897.1:215-361 GCF_001194135.2 Octopus bimaculoides
TACATATACTTGTGTCTGTGCATACATGTGTGTATGCGTGTATTTATGTATATCTGTATGTATGTATGTACGTATGTAGGTATGCATGTATGTACATATGTATGCATATATGTATATGTGTGTGTGTGTATATATATGTATATATA
>NW_026435898.1:0-318 GCF_001194135.2 Octopus bimaculoides
CAATCTTCAGCTGCACGAAAATGCAGAAAAAAGACATATTATAAATGTAGCAACATATCAAACCCAAGTGGGAGAGAGCATACATAAAAATCCAAATGTGAGGAAGAATATATAAGTCCATCTTGACGTAGCGGAGTCTATCAGGCTAGTAATTGATTCTAGACAAAAGTTTTAACTGTCTCAAATTTTATTGTTTCTTATCTAGTGGTGATATTTTTTAATTTATTTTATTTATTTTATTAACATACCTCTTATTGTGAAATCATTGGTTAGAGTTCTGTTGTTGTCTGTACCACTATACTGTTACTCTATTCAGAC
>NW_026435899.1:0-610 GCF_001194135.2 Octopus bimaculoides
TCTTTTTCTGTTGTTTTTTTCCTCCATCACACAACACATTAATACCCCAGTGATTTATTTATATGCCAGTTGTTCTCTTCAAGGATTTCTACAACTTCAATGTATTGTTGTTGATGATGATGAAGATGGCTGTGGTGTTGTTTGGTGTGGTGTTTAACCCCAGATCACTACTGACTGAACAGAGGTATGAGAAAAAGCATTTCAGCTATAGTCATCCGGGTTTTTTTAGTTTTTTTTTTAATGCCATACAGGAGACTACATTATCTGATGTGCCTTTTCCTTATTTAAGACACAAAGGTAAAGTGTAATCTGAGGAAAAGTTGGCTACTATTTCCAGTAAGTTAGCCAACCATGCAGAGGATTTATCATCCTGTTCTTCCCTCATCCAATGGTGTGTCAGAAGTGAAATTCTGGAATTATATTAAACACTAATAAAGTCAATCAATACTTGTTATATATAACTATAAAAGTTAAAAATATATCAAAGCTATTTGACAAGCTGAAACATGCTGTCTGGGTAAGCCAACAATATGTAAGTTCTTGTATTGGTATATAGATTCATGTGGAGGCGCAATGGCCCAGTGGTTAGGGCAGCGGACTCATGGTCATA
>NW_026435900.1:0-433 GCF_001194135.2 Octopus bimaculoides
TATTTATATATACACACAGACACACACACATTGTTATACATATATACACGCATACACATTGTTATAATAATAAATATAAGTTTAAATATAAAAATATGTATGTGTAAGTGCATATATGTGTATGTTGGTAATCTAAAATTATCTTACGATCGTTTCGCGAAAACCTCTATCATCTTGCAATGCTATTGAACTAATTATAAATACCTTCATTCAGAAGGTTGTCTCTGCAGCAACAAGAACAAGCTTTAAAATGGGATATTTATTTAAATCTATTCTCAATAATGATCTTTTCCGTCTTCAGTATTTTCAATTAATCAGGTCTGCCTGGGCCTACCTCTTCCCTCCTATTCTAGTAGGGGATGAGGCATGATCGCACGAAACAATAACCTTAGCCCTCATCCCTGTCTTTCACTGCTAAACCCAAGATTAAACC
>NW_026435901.1:0-335 GCF_001194135.2 Octopus bimaculoides
TTATACATGTACATAATGTACGTATACACAGAGGAACATATCAGGCGGAGTAACTGGAAATCACCTTAGACATTAATTAAGGAGTAGTTAATCCTTTAGCCTTCACGGACGATGCATTGTTGTTTAATACTGGCAGCTATATACACACATCTATAGAAAAATCGATAAAATTACAGACCAAGCGAGATTCATCGTCATCAAATTCAAACGTCACTAAAGCAGGAACTACGATTACGATGTAGCGCCATTGAAAACCATTTTCCTTCTGATAGATTGGCTACTGCGCAGTAATGTCTGTCACTCGGATAGCAAGTAATCCATGATGACAGGTTATA
>NW_026435902.1:0-475 GCF_001194135.2 Octopus bimaculoides
GATGTTGATGCACCATTTTGCATTATGTTCAAAGTAGCTTCTAGAATGTGTTGAATTGATGCAGCCTGTTGCTGTCTTTTTAAACCGGTTGCTTTCTTTCTCCAGCAAGTTGTCTTGTTTGGAGGCATAATCTATGTACATATTAAAGAGAACAACAAAAGTTATAACAGTTGGCAGGGTCGGTAGTTTTCACATTTCGGTAATTTTTCAGATTAACACCCGCACGATTACGTAACCGTAATCCTTAAACCCTCACCCTTACCCTAAAACCGTAACCATAACACTAACCCTCATCGTAACCCTAAAACCCTAACCCAAAAATAGTAACCTTGGACATAGGGGTCGATATAATCGACTATTCTCCACCTTCCCGAAGCCGCCCTTGTGGGAAAAATTTAAAATAATAATACTAATAGTGATAATAATGACGTCTGCCGATCAAACTCCCAACCCACAACTAAATCTTAAGTGTATA
>NW_026435903.1:0-183 GCF_001194135.2 Octopus bimaculoides
GATGAATTGTATGAAATCAGCCGTGACCAGGACCATCTCATTGAATGGCTAAAAAGATATGGACTTTTAGCACAATTGTTCATTTTCGAAATTTCGGCCAGTTCAAGATGGATATAGCTGGAAGTGCACTGGTCGACAGTGTCGAAAACGCTTTTCTATTAGAAAAGGATCGTTTTTTCAAAA
>NW_026435903.1:193-544 GCF_001194135.2 Octopus bimaculoides
TGGAAGTGCACTGGTCGACAGTGTCGAAAACGCTTTTCTATTAGAAAAGGATCGTTTTTTCAAAAGAGCAATTTGCCTTTGAAAACAATACTGCTCTTTTTGTATTGGTGGTCAATTGATGTGCCCTTGCGTAGAATTATGCACGAGTTACAAATTGCGAGTTGGTCCACTGTGGTGGATTGGGCCAATTTCTGCCGAGATATCCTGGCACAACACCTAATTGCTAACCCAATAATGATTGGCGGCACTGATGTCGTAGTTGCCATCGATGAATCGAAATTCATGCACCGACAGTATCGGTGGGGTGCGCACTACGACGGCACTTGGGTGTTGGGTGGGGTTGAATTGGAC
>NW_026435904.1:0-625 GCF_001194135.2 Octopus bimaculoides
TATATATATATATGCATGTATGTATATATATATGTGTATATATATATATACACGCATACATATATACATATATATGTATATATATATATATATATATATATATACATACATAAATGCATACATACACACACACACACATATATATATATATATATATGCATACATACACATATAGATATATGTATATGCGTGTGTGAATGCATACGCACACATATATATTAGAGATTGAGAGAAAAAAGAAAGAGAAAACACACAGACAGATTTATGATGCATATATCTCGATATTATTGAAGGTAAAACCTTCAGCCATTAGCGAAAGACAAATAGAATCTAACGCATCTCCTACATATATCAGCATTATCTAAATTATCTGTCAGCGTATGCCTTCAGGTATATAAACAATTTGTTCAAGAATGTGTGACATGTTGTCTTAGAGAGACATTGCATTTAATCTACAGACAATTATGAAGTCAAATCAAAGTACAATCATTATTACACCTACACAACAAAGCGGAGCACATTGATGAACATATATAGGAAGTAGACGGGTGTACACGCACATATATCCATACACGCATCCACATATATATATATATATATATATATATACATATATCAATGATAT
>NW_026435905.1:0-495 GCF_001194135.2 Octopus bimaculoides
TTTGACAATTTTCAATTGATGTACAATGTTCAAATTCAATAAAACAAGCTTAGAAAATTCAGAGAAGTGATTATGTTTTGTTAATTGCTTATTTCCTGTAAATATGGTTTTACGTAAATTCGTTTTCTTTGTTTTCCTTTGTGGTTTGATCTTTTCCACATCAATTCGTGTTTAATAACTTTGAAATGTTGTCTGGAAATTATCAACATGTTCGTTCCGTTAAAGTATGGAAAGTATTATCAATTCTATAACATGACTTCAATGAAAGCGATTAAAAATTCTCTGGAATTAAGCAGGAATATTGGCGTCTGCTGAGTTTAATAGAATTGAAATTTGAATGAGGCAAGTATCGAACATAAATTTTTGAAGAATATTATTGAATAGATTAAAGAAGTAGTCCAGCAATTACGTTTGTCGGTTATGACAGGCTGCATGATTATGAGAGAAAGACTGGAGAGATTAAAGGTGGATAATGTTTATCATAGATGATGAATA
>NW_026435905.1:505-1386 GCF_001194135.2 Octopus bimaculoides
AAGACTGGAGAGATTAAAGGTGGATAATGTTTATCATAGATGATGAATAACCTGAAGCACTTGAACACATCTCATATCTCGTACATTTAATAACTTCCAGTTGTTAATAAAACAACATTGACGCTGTTATAGACACACTTAACCTCGTCGAACGCACGATAAAGTGGGATCTCTTTAAAACAATGTTGGGCGCCATCTGGTGAACTATTGACCCTATCTATATATAGTCGGATGATTATCTGCTGTATTTTGACAGATCTCACCTCAAGCCTGAATACCGAATATAGTGGAGTTTTACAAGAACATGCAATGGAAACATTATGCAATCGAAATCAACAATGGATCAACGACGTGGTCGCATGATCTGCTAGAAAAAGCAGACAATTCTTCCTCAACTTACTCTTTGTTGTCTTTAAGAAAGGAAGGACACATTAGATAATGTAGCGCAAGAAGCACAACGATTGAAGAAAGAGCTAAATGGTGGATTGTTGTTGATGGTAGGTTTTCTCTTTCAAGGCTGATAAATTCTTCACGGTTTTGAGCAATTCTACCCAAACCTTTTCAGGCTGCCATCCCTTCGGCACCCTGACCACATTTCTAGCGCCCTCCCCCACTCTCTACCACAAACATAGACATCTTTCTGCATAAAATTCCAAAGAACTGTATTTCAAAATAAGACTTATCCTAATTAACTAATTATTTGGTAGTTTTTACATCTATTGCCTCCTTTTGGCCACCCCATTATCGCCTCCAGTTCTCTTCAACGCCCCTCCTAAGTGAGAGATACAATCCATCGTTTGAATTAACACCACTACATCACACTTAAGTTAGTATTAGCGACATTTGAGACAAGTAATGTATTTAATGTCACGATTTGATGT
>NW_026435906.1:0-286 GCF_001194135.2 Octopus bimaculoides
GACAGACAGACAGATAGAGACAGACAGACAGACAGAGAGGAGGCACTCAATAGGAAAAATTGAATGAAATTCCCCATCCTTGTTATTTATTGAAATATTATTATTATTATTGAGTGAGAGAGCAGTGCATGCCATCAAAGCGACACTGGGGTAAAATATACGAAGCCCAGTATACCCATCATGACTACCCGTCTGATAAGGGTACACCAGACACATGCATCACAAAGATATGTGCGCGACTTGGTGATCTCATATCAAGATAAACAGCGCATGACCTCGCAGGTGG
>NW_026435907.1:0-215 GCF_001194135.2 Octopus bimaculoides
AGTGGCCTAGCATATTGAAAAAATCTGAAGATTCAGAAAAATTATATTACTTACATATAAGAGGGATGACCATTAAGTGGACATCTAATGTGCTAGATGTAGACCCCATATGGTCTGACCACTAAGAAAAGATTGCACCAAACGCCACTTAATGGTCATTCCTCTTATATGTATGTAATATATATAGGTGTGTTAATTCAAATTACGATGAAAGT
>NW_026435908.1:0-352 GCF_001194135.2 Octopus bimaculoides
CACCACCACTCTCCACAACCATCACCCCCACCACTGTCATGACCAATTCCCCCCACCCCGCCACTTAATGATTATCATCAAAGCCATGTTGGTTAACGCTGCTGCTACCGCCACCACCATCACCATCACCATGACTACCAACACCACCCGTCATCACTGACGTCACTAATAACCACTGACACCGCCGTCACATTGTCATCGCCGTCATCGCCGTCATCACCGCTAACAACGGTCCATTACCATCGCCAGCACTACCACCAAGACAACCACCACCAGCACCAGTACCATCACCACTATGACACCAATACCAACACCACCATCAACAGCATCACTCCCGCTACCATATGACCCC
>NW_026435909.1:0-2069 GCF_001194135.2 Octopus bimaculoides
ACAGCTCGAAGTAAGGTGAATAAAATCAAAATAAGCAACAGGATATCAAGGAGTGATGCAGTACGACCGTTTCAAGTGGCTCCATTTAATTGAACAATGCATTCATTACATTTAAATGCAGGGCTATCCTCAGCTGCACAAATAAATAAATAAAATTTTAATCAGTCGGACACATTAATATAATTTTACTCAAATACTTTAATAGAGCAGGAAGATAGAAAAAATTCATGTTGTTGCTATTGTAGCTAAGAATATACTCATATATACATATATGTATATATATATATATGTGTGTGTGTGTGTGTGTATATATATGTGTATGTATGTATATATATATATGTGTGTATGTATGTATATATATATATATATATATATATATATATCCTGTTGAGGCTAGTGAAATCGAAATCGTAATTGAACCATACTCCATGACTGGCACCTGTGCCAGTGGAACACTGACAGCACTGTCCGAGCATGTTCATTGCCAGAGCAGCTGTCTGGCTTCCGTGCTAGTGGCCCATAAACAGCACCATTTGAGCAGAATCGTTACCAGCGTTGCCTTCTAGCATTTGTGCTGGTGGCACGTTAGAAAATCATTTGAGCGATGTCGTTGCCTGTGCTGCTGGACTGGCTCCCGTGCAGGTGGCACATAAAAAACACATTTTTGAGCATCGCCGTTGCCAGTACCGTGTGACTGGCCCTCGTGCCAGTGGCACGTAAAAACACCCACTACACTCTCGGAGTGGTTGGCGTTAGGAAGGGCATCCAGCTGGAGAAACTCTGCCAGATCAGATTGGAGCCTGGTGCAGCCTACTGGCTTGCCAGTCCTCTGTCAAATCGTCCAACCCATGCTAGCATGGAAAGCGGATGTTAAACGACGATGATGATATGATAATAAAAGATAGTTTCATTTGACTTACTAAATAAATTTAAAAACTAAAACAATAATTAATATAGTATTGTATAGTTTATAAATTGTATTCTTATTACAACAATGTTTATTACTTCTGAAATTATTGATAGAGTTTGGATATGCACCATATACAATCCTTCATTTTGTAAATAATAATATAGATTGGTTCATTGAGAACTGTACTTGTTGCTTGTTTGGTTCGTATTAATGATTTCTGTTGATTCACTAAATTCTCCTTCCATAGTGTGTGAATAACTATCATTATTTAAGTAACTTTAAATCTGGTTACCCCTAAAAAATTAGTAAATTTGATTTCAATTACTATAACCTAAAGAAAATATATATCTATGGGGTATTTTGGTTATCACATGTAGAGTCTTAAGTCTATATTAACACTTATTACGGAATTCTCCCTGTGATAAATTAAGTTAACAAAGAAAAAAATTTTCATTAGGCTTCTATTCATATCTACTATGGAATTATCCCTCCGAAAAAAAATAATAGATATAGAAAATTATTATTAGTTAATTTAAACAATAATTTTTTATGCCAATTAATTTAGATCACTAAAAGAGTTGTTGCATTAAAGATGTAATTGTTTATATATTTTTTGTTGCAGTTAAACGTAGGAGAAAACTTAGATACTTAATTATATACATTTATATACTCACATATCTTATTGTTATATATTGTGGTGACAAGTGACTATCTTGGACATGAAATGGTTTCAATTGGTATGTGTTTGAAATGTTGTTGGCATCCTTTTGTCTCGGGAGACAATGGAGTTGCGCATAAACTAATCCAGTCTGGTTTTTACATTTCATGTCCGCTCCAGTTTCCTCTCTGGTTTTGTGCAAGCCTGGGCTAGATGTGAGAAAATCCTGGGTAGCCCAATCGTCAGGATTCCTCTCTCGACCTTGCTGACGTAATCCAAAGGAGTGCAGAGCATTACGTTTGGCACCAGCTTGGTTGCAGGAGCTGCTGGAAGAGTGTCGAGTCGAACATTAAACCACCTACGGGGCTCCACTCTGGATTTCTTTGAAGGTTGTCTCTTTTCTGTAACCCTGGATAGGGGCCCATACCAGGTACTGTCAACCAGAGCCAGTTGAGCCCGGGACTCATGTCAGGCAGGGTCGTCACTCCCTGAAGTAGTGAA
>NW_026435910.1:0-228 GCF_001194135.2 Octopus bimaculoides
ACGTAGGTCATATATCTGCATGTGTATATATAAAAAAAATTTAGAATGAGATGAAAATCCAAGGCTGTGAAAGATTTTAGAACATTTATCAATAGAAGGTCTTACAGCTGTTTCCAGGATATTTTATATATCCTTTCATCGGTGGAGTTATGAGAAAATGGTTAAGCAATACTTATTTTAGATAAGATATCAAATGCAATATCCCTGCATACCTCTATTTTCATTCCT
>NW_026435911.1:0-550 GCF_001194135.2 Octopus bimaculoides
AAAAAAAAAAAATATATATATATATATATATATATATAGATATATTTATATATAGGGAGATAAGTATAAATTATTAGAGAGAGAGAGAGAAAGAAAAACGAACGGGGGTGTAAGAGAAAAATTATTAAAACATTTTAAACGGATATTTTAAGAAGATGGATCGAAAATTGATAGATAGACAGAAGAACAGAGGGGGTGGGGAAGTGGAATTTAAGAATGGACAGAAGAGTATAACGAAGAGGTAGGATGAATAAAGAATAGTATATTGAGAGAAATGGAGAGTCGAAGATAAAATTTGATTGAGAATTGGCAATAATTAATACATTTTATAGAAATTATTCATTCGCTAGTCACTCTTTCTTCCTCTCATTTTTAAATAGTAGATTGATTTCGCTTCTCGTTGGAGAATATCTATCTATCTATCTATCTATCTATCTGTGTGCATGTGTACAAACCGTACAATCGTCTATGTGTATGTGTGTGTGTATATGTACGCGTAAACATAGGCGCAGGAGTGACTGTGTGGTAAGTAGTTTGCTTACCAACCACA
>NW_026435912.1:0-371 GCF_001194135.2 Octopus bimaculoides
GTGTGTGTGTGTGTGTGTGTGTGTGTGTGTGTGTTTGTGTGTGTTTGCATCTATGTTTGTCCCCGCCACCATCACCACATGACAACAGATGTTGTTTTTTCAGTCCCTGTAACTTAGCGGGTCGTCATAAAAATATAAGTACAAGTCTCAGGGTCGATTCATTCGACTAAAACCCTTCAAGGCGGTGCCCCACCATGGCCGCTGTCACATGACTGAAACAGATAAAAGATAAAAGATAATAAAACAAACATACAGGTCTCTATGAGGTCGCTGTGCAAATCTTTGTCTGGTAGGAAGCTTGCTTCCCAATCACGTGGCTTCGGGTTCACTTTGGGCGAGTGTCTTCTACTATAGCCGCGAGTTGACCAAAG
>NW_026435913.1:0-215 GCF_001194135.2 Octopus bimaculoides
TATATATATACACACATACACACATAAAAATATATATGTGTAAAGACACAAGCACGCAACAATCAAAAAAATTCAGTTGACTTCAGCAGATCTTTCTAAGGAACTTCAGAATCTGCCGACCATTGTTTCAAGACAGGTCAGGGACATTTATACAGGAATATTTTCAATTAATAATACTGCCACGTAAACATACATACATACATACATACATACAT
>NW_026435914.1:0-217 GCF_001194135.2 Octopus bimaculoides
GATGATGATGATGATGATGATGATGATGATGATGATGACGACACGACGACGAAGATGGTAGTGGTGGTGGTGGTGGACTATCATTCTTTCTCCCTCTCATTCGCCCTCTCTCTATCCTTCTCTGTCTCCTCCTCTCTGTCTCTTCTCTCTTACGCCCTGTCTCTCACACACTCGTCTATGTACATGCACACACACACATACACACACACACACACAC
>NW_026435914.1:249-372 GCF_001194135.2 Octopus bimaculoides
TATATATATATATATACACATACATATAAATATATACAAGCATTGGTATACCCCACACACACTCACACACGCATATGTGTGTGTGTGTGTGTGTATGCATGTATGT
Organism: Octopus bimaculoides; assembly: GCF_001194135.2. NCBI lineage: Eukaryota > Metazoa > Mollusca > Cephalopoda > Octopoda > Octopodidae > Octopus > Octopus bimaculoides. The sequence goes on from NW_026435914.1 coordinate 356, forward strand.
ATACATATATGCATATA
>NW_026435915.1:0-432 GCF_001194135.2 Octopus bimaculoides
TGGTGGTGGTGGTGGTGGTGGTTTTGATGATTGTGGGTAACGGTCATAGTGGCATCAGTGTTTGTACAAGTAATAGTGAATATGTTCACAATGGTGTTGGTTGCTGTTGTTGTTGTTGTTATGATGATGATGATGATTGTGGTGGTGGTTATGACAGCTGAGATTTTGGCAATACTAAATAGTGTTTTCGCTCAATAAACACTGTAGCTGTGATGGTTGTGATGGCGACGATGATGATGATGAATTTAGTGGTACCATTTAATTCATTAAACACTAGATACTCAGAATAAAGATACTCAGTAAAGTATCTCCACTCCACTCTGAGTAAAGATACGCAGAGTGGAGGCGCAATGGCCCAGTGGTTAGGGCAGCGGATTCGCGATCACAGGATCGTGGTTTCGATTCCCAGACCAGGTGTTGTGAGTGTTTATT
>NW_026435916.1:0-628 GCF_001194135.2 Octopus bimaculoides
ATATATATCAAAATATAAATATAAATCTATATGCATGTTCATATATATGTAAAAGCTAAACAATTCCAGAGAAAACAGTGTTACGCAAATTTGCACGTGCATACATTTTTCTCTGTAGACGCAGATGTCTACGCGTGTATATGCATAAACACACATAAACCAACTGTACACCTGTACGCACACATACAGAATCCATTTAAATATACAATAAATGCGTGTATATGTGTATATACACACACACGCACACGCACACACACATATATATTATATATATATATATATAGATATATATATATATACACATATATGTAAACGTACATGTATATTTCACTTACATGCTTACAAATATATATGTACATATATATATATGCACACATTATAGATGTATATATACATATGCACCAATCTACACAGAATAAATAATATGTATATAGGTTTATGTGTACCATACACATTCAACGATAATTTGAAAGGTTAACAGAAAAAATTCCTGGTTCATCATGATCTCTTCCACAGTTTCACCATTCCGGTGTATTTTCATGCATATTTATACTTATATATAAGCATATGCATACATGTATATATATACATATATATATATATATACATGTGTATATATATATATATA
>NW_026435917.1:0-676 GCF_001194135.2 Octopus bimaculoides
ATTTTATGCATATCACAGAATTGAAATAAATTTAAACATTACAATGATGCACCGTGGGTGAAAGGAAAATGGAAAAGTATTCTTTCTAAGCTATTGAAGTATAGAAGAATGAGACGTGTATGTCTACTGGCGGAACATTTAATGGTTTGTTAGCTATTTGACAAGGAAGACGTATCTGATAAATTTGCTCCAATCAATATCACTTATCCAAAATAGTTCATGCTGACAACAATGTTCAGTCTCTAAGTTCGAGTTGGTTTAACTCTTCAAGAATTAAAGAACTATTTCATGAATATGAGAGGCGTGCCAAAAATTGCTCAACTTCCTTAATCCTTGCCTACAAAACTGCATCAAATGGAATAGTACAAGAAACCTCTATTCATAATGGTACCTTCCGATATTATCTCTTCTGTTATCGGTGAGATCGAAAGAAAAAAAAAGGCTTCCATCCAGCGAGAGAACTACATGAATTAATAAACAAAGTATTTAATTGAGAGCAACTATAACTTTCGTAGTCTTAAAGTGTATTAGTTTGACGATGTGGCATAGCATGCCGTGTATTAGCCTGTAAATCGTCGAACTACTGTACAATATGAGCATGAAAAGTATAGTAGCAGATATTCAATTCAGATACTGTGTTCGTCAAATTACACATGCATACATACATACGTACATA
>NW_026435918.1:0-400 GCF_001194135.2 Octopus bimaculoides
ACAGGAAAAATAATGGTTATGTTATAAACTTCATTAGCTTACAGCTGTTTCTGCTATAGTATGCTGTGGACTTTTATTTGAGTGCATATATAAATACATATATATACATTCATACATATATACACACACATGTACATATAAATATACATATATTGAATGTTACCCAGATAACATCCTATAGCTTCATCAGAGCCTCGAATATGAAGTGCAAGTAATTTGGGAAAAAGGAATATACAGAGAAAGAGGTAGATAACTTCCTGGGTGAAGATATCTCAGCTACCCTAAAAGAAAACTACATAAAACACATATGCTGATGAAAGAGATCCATGAGAGGAATCTTGAGGTGTACGTAGTGTAGTTTTTAATGCTGATTTCAAATATACAATTAGTTTTTTGACAT
>NW_026435919.1:0-256 GCF_001194135.2 Octopus bimaculoides
AAAAAAAGAACCTCTACAATTAAAAAAAAAGGAACTGTCTTATCAGTACAAAACCACAAACATTTCTGTCCAACAATGTAATATACAAATTTCATATTAGACATGAAAGCGGTTAATTTCCCAACGCACAAATACAACCAGTTCTCGATGCTGGTTGACCATATATTTACAATAATGGGTCAGTGCAGTACATTACGGGAGAAAACACAAAACCATTACTATATATACCGTGCGTACGTGTATATATATATATATA
>NW_026435920.1:0-1084 GCF_001194135.2 Octopus bimaculoides
TCCACGCAGACACACATTACTGTATTGATCTGATGAAACAGTAGTTAGTTCTAACACCATCGTTCTTTCACCTTACATTACCAAGCAAACACCACTCGCACTGTTCCTGCATTGGGCAAACATATCAGGCATAGGTAAATATATGAGACATCATTAGTATTTTAGCACCAATTCAAAAACAATAAGTGATTGATAGAGATGAGCTTTGAGCTCCATCAGAGATTTCTGTTTGCTTCTTTTCTGTCTAAACTGATGCCTTATAATATATAATTTATAGTAACCCTTTGATGGCAGGATTAAATTTAATGGTCATCCTCGTTATGATGTTTGTTGTCCACATAAAAATAGAATCAATATTTTCTGCCTTTGCAATACTTTTTCTGTATCTTCTGTAAGAGATACAGTTTACATATCCACAAAATAAAAATATTTGATTTTTGCTCTGTAAAGAGATATTTGTTGAAATATGTCAAAAACATTAAGAAAAGCTCCGTCAGAGATCTTTGTTTGCACATTTTCCATCTTGAAGTGGTGTTTTTATTATATGATATAATTTATATTAACCCTTTAACAGCATTATTTTGTGATAATTCCTGTGATAAAGTTAATTAACCAAAATATAGAATCAATATTTTTTGTTTTTGTAATACTTTTTCAGTATCTCCTGCGAGAGATACAATTTTTATCATAACCCGACTTTTCATCCAATGTCATTTTGTCCAACGTCATTTCATCCATGTCTTTTGGTCCAACGTCTTTTTGTCCTTTGGTTTTTTTGTCCAATTTTAAATAAACTCTTAAGAAAACAAGTGAACATCAAAGTTAAATAATCGTTGAGAATTTTATTGATAGGATTTGTCATTGGATAAAAATCATCATCGGACAAAAAGACATCGGATGAAAAGACATGGACAAAATGACATTTGATGAAGTGCCTTTGGATGAAAAGACCTTTGACAAAGTGACATCCAATGAAAAGACGTTTGACAAAGTGACATCGGGCGAAAAGACCTCTGATGAAGTGATGTTGGACAAAAATCATCATCATCATCATCATCATTTAACGTCCACTTTCCATGCTAGC
>NW_026435922.1:0-356 GCF_001194135.2 Octopus bimaculoides
GAAAGCAATAATTTAAAACAAAAGACAGTAATGAATACTAAAAGTGCATGCTTAGAACACAAGAAAAATACAAAAAGTGAACAATAACAGAGCCTTAAAGAGGAAAGGGTGCATAGGTATGTCAAGGGTAGTGTTATTGAATTTCAGGCAAGATGGAAGTTTTGGAGGATGCCTTTTATCCTTCCAGGGCTGATAAAATAAGTACAAGTCAAGAACTATTGTTGTTTAAATCATGTTTTAATTGACTATGCCCATTATCAAAAATAGGTGGCCCTGAATCTCAGTTACAAATCATTACTTAGATCAGTGTTTTCACAATCTGTCTTGTCCCCACACCCAACTTCAATTTCTCAGAA
>NW_026435923.1:0-326 GCF_001194135.2 Octopus bimaculoides
TTTGTCCGTACGTTCCTAATTCCGTTCTTGCATTCCTTCGTTCGATCGCTTGTTCGTTCGTACGTACTAGCGTTCGTTCGTTCCTTCATTTCGTTTGTTCGTTCGTTCGTACATACGTACGTACGTTCATTCGCTCGCTCGTTCGTACGTACGTTCCATCGTACGTACGTTCGTTCGTTCGTTCTTTCGTTCATCGTACGTACGTTCGTACTTTCATTCTTTCGTACAAAGGCCCGTTCGTGCGTTAATACGTACGTACGTAAGTCCATTCGTACATTCGTTCGTTCGTACGTACGTTCGTTCGTACTATCGTTCGTTCGTCCTTC
>NW_026435925.1:0-340 GCF_001194135.2 Octopus bimaculoides
GCTGTCGTTCAAGGCTGATCGCTGTCGTTCAAGGCTGATCGCTGTCGTTCAAGGTTGATCGCTGTCGTTCAAGGCTAATGACGTGTTGGCTTGAGCAAGACACTTACTTTGTGGATGACTAACAGTTGCCTATGAATGCAAGTCCCCCTCTCTCCATGACATTAATATTAATACAAAAGAAAAAAAACGCCTCCGTCTTGGGCTGGAATAGTTTCGCTGGAGACGTTGCTGTTAAAATGCCTGCAATTTATGATACCAGACTGTCCACGAGTTTCGCAAATACACTGCCCTGATGATGTTGCCATTTCGCTGCCTTTCTATCTATCTGTCTATCTATCTA
>NW_026435926.1:0-378 GCF_001194135.2 Octopus bimaculoides
TTATTGTTAACGTAAGTTTTCTTATGACGGCTTCTCTTTTCTGCTTATTAAAGTCAGGGGAGGGGGTACAACTCTGTAGTTATGCCCACAAACGTAACCAAGTCTGTGATGTCATGATTTGTCTCTTGAAGTTCTTGTGCCATTTATTGTTTCTCCAGGTGTAATATTTGGTTAATTTTTATTTATCTGCTGACTGCCATTCTGCATTGCAGCATCTAAAACCCTTGTTTATTAAATTAGAGAATGAATGACTTTGCAAATGTAAATAGAAAATTTTTTGCCCTTGCTATGTCAATACCGGAAGTTGACACTGAGAAACTTTTTTTCTAAGTGAATCATAAATATAAAGCAATATTATTTATTTTTAATAAAAAAAAT
>NW_026435927.1:0-250 GCF_001194135.2 Octopus bimaculoides
TAGACAGTTATGGGAGGCCGAGAAAGTGATTACGAAAAAAGGTACGCGCGCGCATGCGCGCACACACACACACAAATATACGCTGAGTATATGTGTATATTTGTAAGAAATATTAAAGCGGCTGCTGGTGGTGGTGGTGTATGTGTGTGTGTGTTTGCATGTGTGTATGCGTGTAATTGATTTATTCATATATTCTGTATAAATGTTTAAAATCTTCGTACAAAATACACACACACACACACACACACAC
>NW_026435928.1:0-215 GCF_001194135.2 Octopus bimaculoides
CATATATGGGTACAGGGCATCACCAACAGTAAACAACATGAAATACGAAACCAAATGCAGACAAGAGAAAAATGGAAAACAGAACAAGTAACACAAAGAATGACCCTTCATCAGTTGTTGGCTATCTATCTACTTCTCATTTTGAGCATTACATATATATATATATGTGACATGTGTAAGGATTTTCGAGCGAGATTGTTGCCAGTGCCCCTGGA
>NW_026435929.1:0-413 GCF_001194135.2 Octopus bimaculoides
ATTAAAAATAATCATGGTTTTGAAAAAATTAGTTTGTATTACCACTAGATACAGTAATCTCTATAATAATAATAATAATAATAGTAATAATGATAATAATAATAATGATGGTGATGGTGATGATGATGATGATGATGATGATGATGATGATGATGATGATGATGATGATGATGATGATGATGATGATGATGATGATAATAATGATAATAATAATAATAATAACAATAAGTGAGAGAGAGAGAGAGAGAGAGAGAGAGAAAGATTGCCAAGAAAGAAGTCATAAAAAATTGCAGACAATATTTATAATTCTGCGAACAATTATTCGTTCTGCGAATAACCTGGACCGCGAATAGGCGGGGGTACACTGTATCTATCTATCTATCTATCTATCTATATATATATATATATATATA
>NW_026435930.1:0-397 GCF_001194135.2 Octopus bimaculoides
AAATAAATAAATACATATGTAAATAAATAATATATATATATATATAAATAAGTAATATATTTAAATATATATATATTTAAATATATATATATATAAATATATATATAAATAGATATATATATATATAAATATATATAAATAAATATATATAAATAAATAAATACATATAAATAATTATATATATATAAATATATATAAATAAATATGTATAAATAAATATATATATATAAATAAACATATATAAATAAATATCTATAAATAAATATATATAAATAAATACATATATAAATAAATATATATATAAAGATATATAAATAAGTATTATATATAAATATATATATATATAGATATATATAAATAAGATATATATTGAAATAAATATATATATAAATAAACA
>NW_026435931.1:0-374 GCF_001194135.2 Octopus bimaculoides
GCATGCATGCATGAATAGATGCATATAGACTTAAAGACAGTATAATGAAATTCCGTCAGAAGGATAATTCCGAGGACAAAGAAATAAGAACCCACAATATGGTAGAAGCCATGGCTAAGGATAATGAAAAGGAATACTGGTGGAATGTCCCAGTGAAGACCTCGATAAAATGTAAGCACAACAGACCTGATATAATGATTTGGGATAGATATATATAAAGAGAGTGAGAGAGATGGTAAATGGAAGATGCAAGAATTTTTATCAGTCACTACAATTGTTTCGACCCATCTAGCATTGATCCCTCTTTACAACTGGTTCAGGAGTATCCGACGGTGTAGATGTGTCTCTTCGGGTGATAAATAGATATAACTCGT
>NW_026435932.1:0-548 GCF_001194135.2 Octopus bimaculoides
ATGTATCCCATACTATTGATCTTTATGTGCATATTCCAAAATTTCAGTCTACTGGAACCTGTAAAATGGAGCTCATGGAGCTGTAAAATGTGGGAATGAAGGCTCCTATTGGGGGGTGGGTGTATTAATGTCAACCAGAGAAGTTGAATTGTTGGAAATGTTTTTATAGTATGCCTGTATATATGTGAGAGTATAGTTTCACTTTAGTAGTTTCAGTATGAAATTGAAAGTATTAAAGTGAAAGTATTTGAAATTACAGTAGTGACATGTTATTGTTTCACTTTTGACATGTAATACTGAAATAGTGGAATAGTTTCAGTGTTAAAATGAAAGTATCTGACATTACAGTAGAGTGATATTATTGTTTCACTTTTGACACGTAAGAGTGAAATAGTGGAGGACATATGATATTGCTGTTGGCTCGAACTATGCAAGAAGTTAAAAATTGTTTTGGCGTAAGACACTACATGGACCCTTAGTAAGGCATGTGTTAACTTGGAATGAAATTGGCTATGTAGTTCTCGAGTTTTAGGAATTCCCACAGACAC
>NW_026435933.1:0-462 GCF_001194135.2 Octopus bimaculoides
ATATATATATAAATAGATACGTATATGTTTAATATTTCTGTAAACAACGGCAATGATTTCTCGAATGCAGTCAATATAAATTGACAATTGCCACTTTGCAGCCAAACTAATGAAGCTTCGAACTGACATATCTAGGCAGCATTATGCAGCGGGTTGAAGTGTACTGGCGTGGGTACATGTATAAATGGAGGCCAGCATTAGTACCGTAATTTCTGAATATTAATGGCACCGCGGAGAATAGGCTTGGAAGCATTAATGTTGGTTACAATGATATTAATCAAGAATAACGTGATAAGGATAATGATGTGGATAATAATGGTAAATTGACAATGGAAGAATTTGTGCACGTTAATCGTAGTGGTGATGACTTTAATGTAGATGCTTATGGTTCGTTTGACAGGTGGACGAGGACGGTGGCGGTGATGATGATGATGATGATGATGATGAGCATGATGATGATGA
>NW_026435934.1:0-384 GCF_001194135.2 Octopus bimaculoides
TCAACCCTTTCAATCGCGTCCACCACACAACCTCTTTTGGCTTAGCTACCAGACAGAGAAAAATTGCTGTCCCTTCTCAGCCAAAAGAAGGAGCGGGGCGATCTTCACAATGGACTCGGACGATAGCCGGACCCGTCCTAACTGTTCGACAAAGCTTCAGAAGTCAGCAACGCGTGGTCACTGTACGAGAGCATGCAGAACGGTTTCGTCGCTCCACGTGCAAGCCCGACTTACTGTACACCCGTGCCTAATAATAACTGTTCCAAATCTTTTCACAAGGGCAGCTGGGGATGAGTCGGTTACGTCGACCCCAGTGTTCAACTGGTAGCTATTTTATCGACCCGAAAGGATGAAAGGCAAAGGATATATATATATATATATATA
>NW_026435935.1:0-291 GCF_001194135.2 Octopus bimaculoides
ATACACGCATACACACATACATATGTCCATGTTATGTATATATATGTGCCAATGTCTATTCACAATATATATGTATATAAACACGTATGTATACGCATGTATAGAGTATCAGGTGTTCTTATTAGTAGAAAACATAAACACAAATGTCTATATAAATGTTGGTCTATGCGAGTATATATGTTTATATTAAACCACACACAAACACTTAAGCACATATAAATACAAAGCGTTTATATATTTGTACACACATGAACACACGCACACACATATGTATGCACACACACATATTCA
>NW_026435937.1:0-393 GCF_001194135.2 Octopus bimaculoides
TGTATGATATTTTATTATCGTAATAAAGAGAATTGGCAAGCTACTTCAGGTTGATGACGAGAAAAGACTCAGAAACATGTCCCTGAATGCTGGCTAGGCTGGGTGGGGGAGCTTGTCTCCCCTTCACAAACTTAAGGACACAGTAATTGTGTCAAGGCCAACAGGAAGCGGTCCAGCTTCCTAGGGTTAAACAGCAGTAGTGTATTCCCTTATTGGGATTGTCACATTAAGTTGACAATATACTACAACTTTATATATAAATATATACATATAAATAAATATATATATATAAATAAATAAATATATATATAAATATATATATATAAATATAAATAAATATATATTCCTTGAAGAAAATAAATTGCTGAGTGATACCCAACATGGTTTTCGCCC
>NW_026435938.1:0-208 GCF_001194135.2 Octopus bimaculoides
GACGGCACTTGGGTGTTGGGTGGAGTTGAATTGGACAATCCCACCAATTGTTTCTTATCTATATGCCCTGATAATAGCCGGTCCATGGATTCCTTGGAATCCATTATCCAACAACATGTCCGTCCAGGGAGCATCATTTTCACAGATGAATGGACACATTATCGTAATTTGCAGCAGCAAGGGTTCCTGCATTTAACGGTAAACCACT
>NW_026435939.1:0-443 GCF_001194135.2 Octopus bimaculoides
ACGAAATACCGCTAAGCATTTTGCCCGGCGTGCTAATGATTCTGCCAGCTGTCCACCTTCCTCTTTGTTATAATCCTTACAATGGGTGTCCTGTGTGTGGTCTCCAACAAATTTTTCTCCAGTTTTAGAGAGTATTTTTTACTCTCTGGATGTTTTTTTTTATTCTCAGACTACATAGCTGTCTCAGGGAGGTCAATGAGGGCTCTTGTTCTCTAAGGTTTTTTTCTGTCTTTTTTTTTATCTTGGTCTTGCTTTAGTAAAAAACTGAATAGTGTCTAGTAACAAAAGACTTGGTATTGGTGGACGTATTATAATTGGTGGACATATTATAACAGTAATTGTAGTCAGTAGGGCAAATATCATATTCCTCCACATTACAAATTTAATTCACATATCATTTGTATTATAATATATATATATATATATATATATATATATATATA
>NW_026435940.1:0-545 GCF_001194135.2 Octopus bimaculoides
CTTGTTTGTCCCCTCTGTGTGTAGCCCCTTGTGGGCAATACAGAAATAAGTATTCCCTCCATCTTTACATTCTGAGTTCAAATTCCGCAGAGGTTGACTTTCGGGGTCGATTAAAAAAGTACCAGCTGAACACTTCCCCTAAAATTTACTAGCCTTGTGCCAAAATTCATTTGTTTTATAGCTTTTGTTTCTTCTTCTTCTTCTTCTTCTTCTTCTTCTTCTTCTTCTTCTTCTTCTTCTTCTTCTTCTTCTTCTTCTTCTTCTTCTTCTTCGTGTTTGTTAGGTAGTATGATTTCTTGTTTGTATTTGTCAGCTTCCTTAAATACTGAAAACATTTATTTCTTTTGCTCGTGTTTTGTGGCTATTTGTATTAGTTTTCCTTGCTTCTGAAGTAGGTATTTTTGCAGTCCTATGGTGGTTACTTTATAATAGTTTTCCAGCTGTATAAAGCCTCTACCACCTTCTGTACGTTGTATATATAGCCTTTATATGTCAGATTTTTATCATTATTATTATTATTATTATTATTATTATTATTATTATTA
>NW_026435941.1:0-386 GCF_001194135.2 Octopus bimaculoides
GCGGTGCTCCAGCATGGCCGCAGTCAAAGGACTGAAACAAGTAAAAGAGTGAAAGAGTATATATATATCCCATTCATATTGTGCGAAGTCCATGTTCTACAACTGGCTAGGATTCAAAGGTCTCGGGGTCATTTAATGCGTTGCCAAAACAAACGAAGGACCTTCATGGAGCAGGAGTAGATGTTTTGAAGGAACAGCTTGACCCCCTACTGTCCAAGGTTCCGGATAAGCGTCACCCCGACAAAAAGATGGAAAGAGGGCCGGAATATCGAACACCTTCCCTCATCAAAAGACAAGCACCGATAAGGGGATAATTGACAAGGTGATAATGATGGCGATATATATATGTATATATATGTATATATATATATATATGTATATATGTA
>NW_026435942.1:0-346 GCF_001194135.2 Octopus bimaculoides
GTTGTTGTTTTTTTCGTACATTCTCCCATATATTTATATATATATATATATATATATAGTATGAAGTCAAAAGTCTTTTGGGAACTTATTTGCTTCATTCTTCAAGTTACAATAAAAGTGGCCTAGCATTCAAAGTAGAGGCTATTGTGTTGCACCATCCGAAGAACTCCTTCACTGAAGCTGCCACCTCCTCTCGGTTCATAGTTCATACAGTGTCACAAGTACAGGAAATGAGCTATTGATCAGAACAAATAATCCAAAATGCTATAACTGATGCAGACTTTGTGGAATTAACTCCAAAGATATCACCCACATCATAAGCAGTTGTCCAAAAATGTCATCACAG
>NW_026435943.1:0-308 GCF_001194135.2 Octopus bimaculoides
TAAATAAGAAAATACTTTAAAATATTAACTTTAAGTGTAAAAAACTAATGACAGAATATCATATTGATGACTTGACTGAACCTTTTGTCCCTCTTAGATCTAGAATATCCTTTAAGGACCATAATGCAAACGCAGATGATATTCTGAACAATAGCGACGACGAAGTCTAAGTCGATTCGCCAGAACCAGACTGAAATACATACGATGATGCCATATGTGATAAATGTTTCCAATGGTCAGCTTATGTGCGGGAATATAAGGTAGACATTTACACACACACACACACACACACACACACACACACACAC
>NW_026435944.1:0-287 GCF_001194135.2 Octopus bimaculoides
GTGAAAGAGAGAGAGAGCGACCCAGGAAGAAATGGGACAAAGTACTGAAGGATGACCTCAGGATGCTGAACCTTTCAGACGAGATGACAAAGGACCGAGATACATGGTGTCTTACTGTACTGAAGAAGACCCATCCTCCGCAGCAGAAGTGTTAAGGCTGAATCTCCTGGTGAAGAGGACTGCAAGAGTCCTGTGCCAGCACCATGTTAAAAGCTGTAGAATCCAAGCAAATCAGACTGGAACCTGGCGCACCTCTCTGCCTTGCCAGCTCTGACCAAACTGTCCAA
>NW_026435945.1:0-266 GCF_001194135.2 Octopus bimaculoides
TCCCTTATCTGGTGGTCAATGAGGAAACTCGGGATGGAAGAATGGTTAGTGAGAGCTGTGCAAGACATGTACACAGACGCTGTCAGTAAGGTGAGGGTTGACAATGAGTACAGTGAAGAATTCCGGGTAGAGGTAGGGGTCCACCAAGGTTCTGACCTAGGATGAGATGGTGAAGCACGACCTTCGAACATTAGGCCTCACAGAGGTAATGACTTGTGACCGAGACCTTTGGAAATAGGCTGTGCGTGAGAAGACCCGGCAAGCCA
>NW_026435946.1:0-204 GCF_001194135.2 Octopus bimaculoides
ATACATGTATATATATATATTTATATACACACACACACACATATATAAATGAATAAGTGAAATAGTCACTATGTTCTTCAAAAACTTAGTGTAATTCCTAAGTATGCTACAAACATTTTGATTCCATAGATATAGACATGCTTCACTAATTCTTCTTTAGCAGAGTTTCAATGATTCCAGCAGGTGAACAGCGAATATTGAATG
>NW_026435947.1:0-285 GCF_001194135.2 Octopus bimaculoides
AGGCTGTTCTGTTGATTGTATCAACTGGAACCCTCGACGTCGTAAGCGACAGAGTACTAACAACAATATCAGTCCATTGTAACATCTAGTAAATGAAACATGTTGCAAAAATTGTCTTCTTATATTCTCTAATTATATTCCTTGCAGATAGTTGGCTTTTAAATGTTACTGCAAAAGATGATGATAAGACAAGTCCATTCAATCGGGTGAACTACCGTCTAAAAACACAAACCATTGTCTTTCGCATAAATTCAGAGGATGGAAGTATTTTTCTCAGCAGTAAAT
>NW_026435948.1:0-200 GCF_001194135.2 Octopus bimaculoides
AAAAAGGAGAATAGTGACATTCACACAACAACAAATTAAAAACACAAAATACCTTCTTACGAAAGAAGGCGATGATGTTAAAATAAACATTCCAAAAGAGATTATAGAACAAAAAAACAAAAATGCATCATTTATAAACTGGTAAACACTAAAACCAGACGTGCAGAAAATTTTAGCACAGATAAGATCGAGATATGCCT
>NW_026435949.1:0-598 GCF_001194135.2 Octopus bimaculoides
GTATGTATGTAGGTAGGTAGGTAGGCAGGTAGGTAGGTAGGTAGATAGGCAGGTAGGTAGGTATATGCGCGCGGGCATGTGCATGTATCTTTTCTGTCCTCCATCCCAACATTTGGACAACCAGTATCCGTTCGTTTACGTCTCCATGACTTCGCAGTTCGGCACGAGAAACCGATAAAATGCTTAGCATGCTTAATACATAAGAACTGGGTTCGATTTGTAGGACTAAAACATTTCAAAACAGTATCTCAGCTTGGCCGCAGTCCAATGATTAAAACCAGTATTCGGTAAACAATATGGATTATAGAACCACGCCGACGATACAGCAAACTCCAAACAACTGAAATCTTAAGAAGTCAAAAGTTTAAAGGCATTAAATACTTTTATAAATTGCAGAAAGCGTTTTAAAATTTGTGAGAATATATAATTATTCAATCAATTTCAGTTAGTTTGCGAAGAGTTTTAAATCAATTTATTCGGCGCATTTACATCAATTTGAAACCAAAATTAAATTTTGCAAACTTTGTCATCCCCGCTGTCTCTACACTGTCTATCCAATTAATTGACATTAATTGTACCGTGTGTATCGTGTGTGTGT
>NW_026435950.1:0-244 GCF_001194135.2 Octopus bimaculoides
TTCATACATACGTACATACATACATACATACGTACATACATACATACATATAAGCTTGCATACATACATAGAAACATACATACAAGCATACATGCATGCACACATAATAGACGCACACATATATGCGTGCATATATGCATATATACATTTATATAACTGTATACATACATTCATAAACACATACACGCATACATTCATGCATACATACATGTATACATACATACATACATACATACATACATAC
>NW_026435951.1:0-209 GCF_001194135.2 Octopus bimaculoides
TATATACATATATATATATTTAGTTGGAATTTACAAAAAACAAAAGACGAACACAGGTGTGTAAACAACAAACAGATGTATTAATATAACGCTCGGGAAGTCAGAAAGTATTTTACGTTCAGAGTCTAAGCTCTTCTACAGAAAGGAACACAGAAAGAGACAAGGAGAGAAAATAAAGAATATGTAGTGGCTAGCGATCTGTCATGGCG
>NW_026435952.1:0-660 GCF_001194135.2 Octopus bimaculoides
CACACACACATATACTTATTTAGATATACATGTGCGTATGTATGTATGTATGTATGTATGTATAAGCAGACACAGATATGCCAAGGATACACTACAGAGGTGTAACGGGGAAGAAATAGGTAGATAGATACATAGATAGACAGATAGATAAATAGAGTGATAGAGGGAGAGAAAGAGAGAGAGATAATGTAAGTAGACATCTATGGTTTGTAATACATATGCACATATGCAAGCGTATGTGCATATGCACACATACATACATACACACACATATATATATATAAATACGTATACATATATACATACATATACATCTACATAACACACACGCACACACCCACATATGTGTGTTTGTGCGTGTGTATGTTTGTGCAAATGTTTGCGAATGTACATTTATATCTACATATTAATATAACAATTTGAATATTTAAATAGAAGTGATAAAGAGAGATAGGCAGGGTGAATGATGGCAGATAGCAAAGTATGCAAAATTGAATTTAAAACTAACAAAAAAAAAAGGAAAAAAAAAATAAAAGAAGAAAAATCCATCTGCAAGACGACGGAGGCGATGTTGAATTTAACGACGACGAAGACGACGACAGCAATGCCGACGATGACAATGATGATCATGATAGTGATAATTATTGGTGGCTGCAAAGA
>NW_026435953.1:0-263 GCF_001194135.2 Octopus bimaculoides
ATGCAATGCAAAATCTAAGTAAGGCATAATCTGTAATGTTACTGGGAATATGTAACAGCGCGTTTATAAGTGAGCTAAATATTTCATATAGTACGAATAACAGGAAATAATATTCACAATCAACTAAGTGGTAGCCACTATATTGAACAGACACGTATCTGACAAATACACACATACACATACAGAAGCTTACACTCACACAGAGATGGGTGGACAAACAGATTGACAGACATATACATAGACATACACACATACATATATAC
>NW_026435953.1:273-788 GCF_001194135.2 Octopus bimaculoides
CAAACAGATTGACAGACATATACATAGACATACACACATACATATATACATTTATATATATACACGTAAAGTAAGTATGCACACATGCATACATACAACCTATATTTATACGTACGTACATACATACTTATATATATACGTAACTGCATGCATAAAGTAACAGTTGTTTCTGCTATAAAGGCCATTATCCACAAACCAAGACAAATGTTCGCTTTCACAGAACCATTTATATGAAGCATAAAATATCGCACGAGCATTCTGCTCTCAGTGCAACATTTCTTATAAGAGAAAAAACAAATCGTAATCTAACGAACGTGATTACATAGTACCTATTCTGCAGCCAGTCTTACTAGATATTATGCTGTGTACTCACTTGAAGCAACACTCTTAAGCATAAGTTTCGAAACCTCTAGCAACTAGTTATTAGCATCATAATGCGTAACCAAAATCATAATACACACATATATACATACGTATCTCTTCTCTCACTCCTTGTATATATCTGTGTGTGTGTG
>NW_026435954.1:0-408 GCF_001194135.2 Octopus bimaculoides
ATTTCTAGCAACTCGTAGCAGTTGTCAACATATGCATGTAGTGAAGAATTATGTGTACCTACGCCGAATTAAGTCCACTGAATAAATTAATTTTACTATGAATCGATGTAATTCATTTGTTTACTTCAAAGAAATCCACATTCTTATTGCATTTGTTTACCTGATACACATTTAACCACTGCAATAGTAGTAGTAGTAGTAGTAGTAGTAGTAGTAGTAGTAGTAGTAGTAGTAGTAGTAGTAGTAGTAGCAGTAGTAGTGGTAGTAGTAGTAATAATAATAATAATAATAATAATAATAATAATAATAAACTATGCTCGGAGATAAATCTATCAACAAAAAAATACAGACGAATACAGATGTTAGCCTTAAGAAGCTACGTTACGAGCAATGTTTACATGCAGAGAA
>NW_026435954.1:1571-2311 GCF_001194135.2 Octopus bimaculoides
AATAATTGGTAAAATCCGCCTTGCACTTAAAGGATATAATTTCAGCTAATAATGTTGGTATTACAGATCTCAACCACCTGTACTATGCATCCGCGAAAATCTCAACGATTCTATGTGGTGAAAAGATTAGAAAACGACAACATTCCCACAAAAAGCCTTCTTGGCAAGAGCGTATTCAACACCGAATTAAGCTACTTAGATCTGACATAGAATGCTTGAAAAACCTTAAGTTTGACAAGACTACCAAACTTACAAAATCCCGAAAATTAAAGAAAAATATAATATGAAAACCATACTTGACATTGATGCCGTCGTAGAAACCATCAAGCAAAAGGTATATGCTAAAGCTGCCTGCAAAGCAAGGTATGAAAAGCGCGTTAGACTATTCAAGGACAACAACGTGTTCAAAAATAACCCCAAGAATTTTTACAGGGAGATAGGGAAAACACCAGTTACAGTAAAGTCTGTCCCATCAAAAGAAGAAGTGCAGGAATTTTGGAATAAAATCTGGGCAGAAGAAAAAACACACAATGAAAAAGCCCCTTGGATTGATAGAATATCTACAGACTTAGACTGCTTAGAGGAGCAGAAGTGGGCGTGTGTCAAGGTAGAAGATATAAGTTTGGTACTTGATCTATTCCCGGTGACTGCCAATTGCTGGCCTTTTTCAGGGCCAGGGTGACCTCCTCTTTTTGAATATCTTCCCATTCCTGTACTTCTTCATTTTCCAGGAGTGTTTC
>NW_026435955.1:0-201 GCF_001194135.2 Octopus bimaculoides
GAAGTCAGTTGTAAATTGATAAAGTTATAAAGGTTATATATATGAGTGCAGTCCGGTTAGAAGACAGACAGACAGAAAGATTGACACTGACAGATCAGATAGGCTGGCTGGCATAGAGACACAGACTACAGGCATAAAAACGATCTATACTCAGATCTACACATGTACGATCTATACTCAGATGCGATACAACCCACATAC
>NW_026435956.1:0-209 GCF_001194135.2 Octopus bimaculoides
CGGTTGGAAATTTCCGACCAATATCTTGTTTGCCACTGATGTGGAAACTGGCGACGGGCATCATATTAAACAGCATCTATAAGTTCCGAAATGGAACAAAAAGGGTGTAGACGTAAGAGCAGAGGAACAAAGGATCAATTACTAATCGATAAGACTATGCTGGCTGACTGCAAGAAGGGACACAAAAATTTGGCAATGGCATGGGTGGA
>NW_026435957.1:0-264 GCF_001194135.2 Octopus bimaculoides
ATACATACATACATACATACATACATACATGCATACATACATACATATGTTCACATATACACGCACATATATAATTCAATTATTTTAAATGGTGTCAGATAGGAAATAATGTGTGTGGTGCCAATTACTGCTATAAGCCTGCATTAATGAAGATTCTTGGATACAGTGCCAATATATATAAATACAATGTTTGCTTACGACAACTATCTGAAATACGTCTTCCTCCACATCTAAGCTGGCAGAATCAGCAGTGTTAAGAGAATA
>NW_026435958.1:0-537 GCF_001194135.2 Octopus bimaculoides
AAGAAGAAGAAGAAGAAGAAGAAGAAGAAGAAGAAGAAGAAGCAATTAAAAAATTGAACAAGGTGAACATCTCTTTCTCTTATAATTCCCAACGTCTGGAATATCTACAATTTAAGGTGGAGTACCTCCGCAGACTGAGACTGATACTTAAATCGATATTAAACGGACGGAATAAGATCGAAGCTATCAACAGCTGTGCGGTTTCATTCCTTAGATATGCAGCAGGAGTAATCGCATGGATAGTAGAGGAACTAAACAGCTTATACAGAAAGACAAGGAAGTTGGTAACTCGTTATGGGTAATTCCACCCAAAAGGTGACACAGACAGACTGTACGTACCAAGAAAAGAGGAGGAAGAGGACTTATTGGATGCGAACACAGAATTAGATGAGAAGAAAACAACATAGTATGGTATGTAAAAAGTGCTACAAAACCGCTATTATGAGAAGTAAGAAGTTCAGGCTTGTGTAGGATGAAAGATTGCAAGGATAAAGCACTATACAATAAATTGAAAACGAATGAAACTGAAAATAGGTG
>NW_026435959.1:0-294 GCF_001194135.2 Octopus bimaculoides
GAGAGAGAGAGAGAGAGAGAGAGAGAGAGAGAGAGACACGCACTTATACGTACATGTGTGTGTGTGTGCGTGTGTGTGTGTGTGTGTTGATGCTAATAGGAAAAATAAAACTGAAAATATGAGTTTATGTATATTTTTATTAATATTTAGCAGAAGCAACAAAGTGACTCACGGTCTGAGAGTTTCGTGCCTTTGACCAGTGCCACCGAGCGAAACTCTTAGACCTTGAGTCACTCGGTTGCTTCTGCTAAATATTAATAAATATATATATACATATATGTGTGTGTGTGTGTG
>NW_026435960.1:0-289 GCF_001194135.2 Octopus bimaculoides
TATATATATATATATATATATATATATATAATATATTAAAGCAACATTAAGATATATAGAGACAAATATGTATTAATATATGCATGCATGCGTTTATAACTATGTATATACACAAACATATATGTATGTATATATACATACAAATGTATACATACAGATGTATATATATATTTATATATAAAAATAAGTATATATATGTATATATATACATACATATAAAAATGTGTATATATATACATACACACACACATAATGCATATATATATAGATACATACATACATATATGCA
>NW_026435961.1:0-711 GCF_001194135.2 Octopus bimaculoides
ACACATACATGCACACATACATACATATATAAATATACAAGTATGTATGTATGCATATTCAAATATTTATATATATATAAATGGGTATGTATATCTATCTCTATATATATATATATACAAGTATGTATGTATACATATACAAATATTTATATATATATAAATGGGTGTATATATATATATGTATGTATGTGTGTGTATATACATATACAAAGATGTGTGTATGTTTGTATGAACATATATATAAAAGCATAAACTCGAATTCATGTATTCATACATATATTCATGTAAATATGAATACATAGAATGTATATTAAAATAAATAGATGGATAAAAGCTTGCATTATTGCATGTATACATTTATGTATATCTAAGCAAATCTGTATTTACGAACGAAAGAAGAGATCCAGTAATGTCTATAAGAGATCTAATTAACGAGAGGAAAGATAAAATAATGGCTTCATTGAAGAAGATATTGCAAGGCTTTATTAAACAGAATCAGAGGAATATCTGAAGAATTTCTCTAAAAATTGCAATACTTGAAATGCGTCATAAAAGATAATTAGTTCTTGTACAAGGTGCCAAACAGAGTTTTATAGGATGCCAGGTTTTTGTAATTCAACCTAATTAATGGTCACGTGTTTTGTATTATGTAATTTATATTGCATAATGTAGTAGTAGTAGTAGTAGTAGTAGTAGTAGTAGTAGTAGTAG
>NW_026435962.1:0-387 GCF_001194135.2 Octopus bimaculoides
GCTGCTGCTGCTGCTGTTGTTGTTGCTGCTGCTGCTGCTGTTGTTGTTGTGGTTTATACCTAAGTTAGTCCTGATTGAGTAGATTTATGACCACGGAGTTCCAGACTTTCTTTTAATTTCTGACAAGCCGTCTTCATGCTTGTGACTTTCTGACCTTGATGTCTGCTTCTGAACTGCTCACCCAACCACCTAAGTACTTTAAGTCTTCAACAATATTCAATTTGGAACCACTCAAAGCAAATAGTTCAGCATCACTTGATCGGTTGAAAGTCATGTATTCGGTTTTCCTGACATTTCTGTGCAGTTCAATTTTGGCAGCTGATGTTTCTATTCTGCTGAACAGCTGGTGTGCTTGATCTATTTCATCAGATACGAGTGTTATATCAT
>NW_026435963.1:0-524 GCF_001194135.2 Octopus bimaculoides
TATAGATAAATAAATAAATATACATATAAATAAATATATAGATAAATAAACAAATGTATATAAATAAATATATATATATAAAAAAATGAAAATATATATAAATAAGTATATAACTAAATAAATATATAAAAAATATATATAAATAAATAAATATATATAAATAAATATATATATAACTAAATAAATATATAAATAAATATATATATAAATAAACATATAAAGAAATATATATATAAATAAATATATAAATAAATAAATACATATATATCAATAAATAAATATATAAAGAAATAAATATATTAGTAAATAAATATATAAATAAATGTATATCTAAATAAAGAAATATATAAATAAATATATAAATAAACAGATAAATATATAAATAAATATATATATGAATAAATAAATATATACAAATATATATATATATATATATATAAATAAATAAATATATATATAAATAAATATAAAATGTAAAAAAATATATAAATAAATAAATATATGAATAAATATATATATAAATA
>NW_026435964.1:0-340 GCF_001194135.2 Octopus bimaculoides
TTTTCGAAAAAGAAAAAGAAAAAGGAAAAGGGGAAAAAAAGAGAAAAAAAGTAAAAATCCGATCAAAAAGAATCGGGGAAAGAAAAAAAAAAAAGAAGCGATCAAGAGGGATCGTTTATCAAAGAAGAAATTTTTAAAATATAAGAAGCAAGACAGACAGACAGACAGACAGACAGAAAGATAGATAGAACACAGAGGAGACAAGTTACAAAGTAGAGCTTTTCTTTTTGGGGAGGAGAAGGAAGGAAAAAAGTGGGGTAGATTTTCGATCAAGAGGGTTCGTAAAAAAAAAAAAACGATCAATAGGGATCGTGTATCACAGAAATGTCATGAAGTAAAG
>NW_026435965.1:0-466 GCF_001194135.2 Octopus bimaculoides
TCTGGTGTCGTCGAAAAGTTTCATTTCCATTTCATACATACACATATACACGCGGAGAATGACAGAGAAAGAGGGGAAGATACAGAGAGGGATATAAAATGCTTTGAAATTTCGTTAAAGATTGAATGTTGTCTCTTTTTAAGCAGTAATGCAGCCATTATATGCATAACTTACACACATTCTTATGTAAGATACTGATTTCGATAAATATACAAAAATGTATAGAGATTGATAGTCAACAAACCATACTACCGCAAGGATACAGATTCGTGGCCGTATGTTAAGAAGATTGTCTCCCAGAATTACGGTTCTGGGTTCAGTCTCACTGCTTGAAACTTTGGAAAGTGTGTTTTACTATAGCCTCGGGCCGCTCAAAACCTTGTGAGTGAATTTGGTTGACGGAAATTGAAAGAAGCCCGTTGTTTTCATATATATATTTATATATATATATATATATATATATATA
>NW_026435966.1:0-477 GCF_001194135.2 Octopus bimaculoides
TATATACATATATATATACATAATTAAGTGTACGTAATTAAGTATGAACTCATTGAACATTAATAATTTTATCAGTGGCCAGCATATAATTAAAACCACAGAGGTAAAAATCAGTATATGAATATATAATTATATAGATATAATCATAATGAAAGGTACTAAATGAACAGCACCTATATGCTAGAAATAGAAGTCAAATGACACTCAACCACTTTGAATTAGCACTTCGTTAACACAAGGTTGAATGCGAGGAAAATGGAAAAACACTTGTAAAATTATCATAGTTAACCCTATATATATATATATATATATACAGGTATGTGTGGTTCGAAGCTTGCTTCTCAAAGACATGGTTCCGGGTTCAGTCCCACTGCGTAGCACCTTGGGCAAGCGTCTACTACTACAGCCTCGTGTCAACCAAAGCCTTGTGAGTAGATTTGGTAGACAGAAACTCAAAGAAGCTCGTCGTATATATAT
>NW_026435967.1:0-459 GCF_001194135.2 Octopus bimaculoides
AGAGAGATTCAGAAGTCGCAAGCAGACAAAATCACAAGAGACATTTTCTAATTTGGATCTGTAGTATTATTTCCTTCACGATTACAATCTATACTTGCATTGTAACTAATGAGATATTAATTGGAAGCGTACATATGTAACCCACTTCTTACTTAAATTGTCTGGAGAAGGCGTTTCGCGTCATTATCACAAATATCGGTTTCCAAAAAGCCATATTTTGCTTAGTACTGCATCGTAACTAATTCGTTCATTAGTTTCACTTTACAGAAGTTGATTTATAAATATTTTATATTTTGATATCGAGATCTTAATGACTGTATGCTGATGAGAGTTTTATTGAAATAAACAATGATCAGGCGTGCTAGTATATTGATAAAAGACGAAAATGTACATTCAATGGGATAATAAGAACTATAGTAAATCTTTTACGTATCATTGATAAATTCTTTGTAGTTATGA
>NW_026435968.1:0-554 GCF_001194135.2 Octopus bimaculoides
CAATGATTCCCACACAGCACACCACGCCAAAAAATTGTAATCTTTAATTCTCTCACTCAATCATATTCCTACAGACTGATATTACACAAGCGAAAACAAATGCAAAACATACGGCTTGATATTTAATCAATTCAAACACCCGTAGACATTTGTAGCTCTTCTTCTTCTTCTTCTTCTTCTTCTTCTTCTTCTTCTTCTTCTTCTTCTTCTTCTTCTTCTTCTCCTTCTTCTTTTTCTTCTTCTTCTTCTTCTTCTTCTTCTTCTTCTTCTTCTTCTTCTTCTTCTTCTTCTTCTTCTTCTTCTTCTTCTTCTTCTTCTTCTTCTTTATCTTCTTCTTCTTTTTCTTCTTCTTTCTCTTCTTCTTCTTCTTCTTCTTCTTCTTCTTTCTTTCCTTCTTTCTTTCTTTATTGTTTCGTGTATTTCGTTTTGTTTTTACATTTGTATATAGTCATCTATATTCGTATAAGCGCATACGCAAAGTCACCAGCAAACACAACACAACACACTCATAAATGCAAAATAATCCTATGTATATGTGTATATATATGTGTATA
>NW_026435969.1:0-289 GCF_001194135.2 Octopus bimaculoides
ATATATATATATATATATGTATATAGACAGACACACACGCATATATAGACACGCACATACATACACATGTGTGATTGTATATGTATGTATATATAGATATGTGTGTGTGTGTATGTGTCTCTATATACGTGTATATGTGTATAAATGTATAAACATACATACACACACATACACATGTAGAAATATATTGAGAGATAGAAAATCGATAAGCGTGTGGGCATTGAATGCATACCAGCGTATATGCTAAGCAAACATGAAATTAACCTCCTAACCTAACACCACCACCACC
>NW_026435970.1:0-368 GCF_001194135.2 Octopus bimaculoides
AAAAAAAGCTAAAAAGTATAAATTAAAATGTATAAAATAAAATACCAAAATAAATGACAAAACGAAAAATGGTTCATTTGTTTGGATTGTAAATGGAAATATGAATAATGTGTAGACTTATGTAAATAAGGTTACACAAACACACATGCACATGGACGACCATACATACATACATACACACACAGAGACATGTACACACATGAATGCCCATACATACCCCCAACAGACACATGAACGACCATACATACATATGCCTCCCACATAAATAATCATCATACATACATACAAAACCATATTGTACACACATATGCACAGCCATGCACACACAACCAAATGAAAGGGAGACTCCAGGTGGTAGCTTGTCCTGC
>NW_026435971.1:0-344 GCF_001194135.2 Octopus bimaculoides
TAAACGATGATGATGATGATGATGATATATATATATGTGTGTGTGTGTGTATAAATATAAGCCACATTACATGGATCCATGTAATCCAGTAGTACTCATCTCAAAAAAAGCTCCTTTATGTATCATGTTTCAAAACATAATAAATATGTAGTACAATATTTTAATGGAGGTATGCAATTTACTTATTTATTATTAAGTATGATAATATAAATTACTTACATGTTTTTAAGTTATGAAACAATTTGTCATGATAGTAAAATTCTCTTTTTGTCAAATAAAATTTCATCAAAGTACTTCAGTGTCACTCATGGCTTCATATATATATATATATATATATATATATA
>NW_026435972.1:0-347 GCF_001194135.2 Octopus bimaculoides
CAACAACAAATACAATTATAATTCTCATCATAAAATCTTTAACGATAATATCCAGCCAAATATTTATTCACGAAATAAGGGAAGTAACCGTCAGTTTAAACCCTTTCTCAATGATAATAATAAACTAAAACTATTTTAAAATAATACTAGCAAATATTCTAAACCAGAATCTAATAAAAATGTCTGGATGATACTACCTTTTAGCAAAAATGTAAAATCAAACTTGGTTTCCCAGTTTCAAAACGCTATTAATAAGAATTTTCCAAAACATTCTCATTACTTCCCAGTCATAATACGCACAGGGTTAGATTCGGTTTCTCTAACATGAAGAACATCTCACAGATAAT
>NW_026435973.1:0-687 GCF_001194135.2 Octopus bimaculoides
ATAATAATAATAATAATAATAATAATAATAATAATAATAATAGTTTTTATCATTATCACCATCACCACCACTACCACTGTTATTATCATTATTACCATTTCCATTTATTATTAAAAGATTTTGTTAAATGTTCTTTATTTTCAACTTTTGTCTTGCACTTTAGATAACCATGGCGAATTGGAGGACGGACCTAACAGCATTCGGAAGAAGTTTAGGGACAGTAGAAACTGAATACTCCGGAAGGTGCTCGAAAAATAAGAGGTATCACCTTAGTTCTCAGGTAGGGAACAGCTAACACCGCAGTACATCTCCAACGTTAGATGCTGTGCAAAGGCAATAATAATAATAATAATAATAATAATAATAATAATAATAATAATAATAATAATAATAATAATAATAATAATGCTGGGATTTTTCTTTGTTTATTTCTGCATTTAAATACAGGGCTAAACTAAATGCAAAAGAAATAGACAGAGAAAAATCCTAGCAATGGTTGAGAAGATCAGGACTCAAAACAGAGACTGAAGGATTTTTAATTGCTGCACAAGACCAAAGCCTCCCCACCAGAAATTACCAAAAACATATAATGAACAGAAACATAACAAGTAACTGCAGAATATGTGGCGATGGACATGAAACGATAAATCATATTATCTCTGGCTGCCCAGTCCTGGCTAAGAAGGA
>NW_026435974.1:0-425 GCF_001194135.2 Octopus bimaculoides
ATACATACGCACACATATACACACATACACACACAAACACACACACGCACTCACACATACACACACATTTCTAATCCTCTACATCATCGTTCAGCTTGCTAGAAATAGGAACATTTCCATCAAATCACACCATTCTGTTTAAATATGAAAGGAGAAAAATATACACCACATGGTAATGTATTCCAAGATAAACATTACTTCAAAGATAATAGATAAGGAAAACTAAGGAGAGGCATGGTTGTCTCAAGAAGCTCACATACAACCCTGTACTTTTCTGTTCGGCCCGACAGCACAGTGAGTGTGTTACACGAAAACGGCATACATTCATATATACATACATATATGTATGCATGTGTGTATGTACGTAAGTATGTTTGTATATGTATGTATGCATGTATGTATGTATGTATGTATGCATGTATGTA
>NW_026435975.1:0-427 GCF_001194135.2 Octopus bimaculoides
TTTCACATCATGAATGATGTCCGTATTGTTTGTGAAGCAGAGATCTAGAACGTCATTCGCTCTAGTTGGTCTGAGAACAGCTTGCTCCATGAAGAGGGCATTGGTGAGGTTGAGCAGGCATTCCACCTGTGCTTGCTTGCGATAAGTCATTCCTGAGAGTATGAGACCTTCGGGCCATTTGACGTTGGGGAAGTTGAAATCACCCATAAGAAATATGATCACATGGTGTTCCAGTTTCATGAGGATTTCTTTAATTCTAGTGAGGCAATCTTCAAATTTGCCTATGTGGTTTGGAGCATCCGGTGGGCAATATGTATTGCATATGACTATATTATGTTGTCTTATGTATACAACTAGGGTGTCGCATAGCGAATTTGAGTAAGACCTGGGGTGTGAGGTCGTCACGGATGTATACAGCAACTCCACC
>NW_026435976.1:0-314 GCF_001194135.2 Octopus bimaculoides
TAAAACATAAAAGATTAAAAATACACGCAACCATATTCTTACAATGCATAGACATAAAACCTCCTGTGTTCATAACGTCTACATACGTACACACTCACACAAACATGTACATGCACATACACACACAAACATATATGTGAATTTACATACTCATACATATACACATATCCACACACACACACATATATATATATGTACATGTGCATGCAGCTTCATGCTTATATACACATAGGTGTATGCTTGCATACATATATATTTAGAGATTTATGCATAGGCACAGGAGTGGCTGTGTGGTAAGTAGCTTGCTTACCAAC
>NW_026435977.1:0-299 GCF_001194135.2 Octopus bimaculoides
AAAAAATATTAGAAGAGCTGTCAGCAAGGAAACGGTACAATGAATGAAGATAGAAACAAGTGTAAGAAGAGCAACCAGGCAAGCATCGGTGTGTAGTTAAGAAAAGATGGAAAGCAGAAGTCAACTTTGGCAGAATTTGAGCTCAGAACATGAAGACAGATTGAATGCCACTAAACAATTTGGTTGGCATTGTCACGATTCTGCCAGCTTGCTGTCTTTGATTATCCTTGAATAATATGAGTGACTGTGAGATAAGTAGCTTGCTTACCAACCACATGGTTCTGGGTTCAGTCCCACTG
>NW_026435978.1:0-239 GCF_001194135.2 Octopus bimaculoides
CATTGCTTGGGACAATTAACTTTCCATACATTAAAAAGAACTTTACTTACGTAGGCCTATGTGTCTTCCTTTCTATGTGTATGAGAATGTATGTGTGTTGTAGGTTTGACGGGGTTGGCATGTGTGTCAGTCGTTGTGCGTACATGTGTACATGTGTGTGTCTGCGCGTCTACGTGTGTGTGTTGCTTGAGCTGTGTGTGTGTGTTTGTGTGTGTGTGTGTGTGTGTGTGTGTGTGTGT
>NW_026435979.1:0-614 GCF_001194135.2 Octopus bimaculoides
ATATATATAAACAATAACGTAAATAGAGAGATTCAGTTGACATTCCAATAATTTATCATAACAAATAATTATATTATAGCATAATACACTATGAATATAATACAATATAATATAACATAAAAAAATTATTAAAAAACCAAAATAGCCAACAATTTCTTTTGTCGTATATACATTATTTGATTTATAAACAATTCATATCCACTGATATAAGTCTCTTCAGAGCATTGGTTTACAGATGAAATTCCATGTGAAAAGACGGCTGGATTGTGAATTTCGTCTGTCTATAAACCAAAGTTCTGAAGCGACTTATATACGTGGATATGAATTGTTTATAAGTCAAATAACGTATATAAGTCGAAACAAATTGTTGGCTCTTTTTGGTTTTTTAATGATTTATGTTATTTTATATTATATTCATGGTATATTATGTTATATTATAACATAAATAAATTATTGGATTATCAATTGACTCGCTCTCTATTTAATTTGTTGTTTGTAATTTGCACTACACTCATATTTATGTGGTATTCAACTGACGTACCAATGAATTTGATGTTTTACACACCCCTTTGAAAGAATTCCTTTCCTTAATTTGTTATTTTACATATATATGT
>NW_026435980.1:0-321 GCF_001194135.2 Octopus bimaculoides
AGGTGCCATGCAGTAGGACTGAACCTGGAACCATGTGGTTGGGAAACAAGTGTCTTACCACACAGCCACATGTGTAATAAATTTGTGTCATATTTTACTAAAGGACACCTCATGTCATAGAACCCCACATTCCAGAGGAGCTCATTTAAAGGATCTTTTCGTCCAGTCAGGGCTGACCTGGGAATTAACAGCACCATCACCACCACCACCACAATCACCACTACAACCACCACAATCACAACTACCAGCACCATCACAACCACCACAACTACCACCACAACCACTACCACCACCATCATAACAACCACTATCACTACAACC
>NW_026435982.1:0-387 GCF_001194135.2 Octopus bimaculoides
TTGTACCCTCCACATCACCACAATACCATTGCTATATTCCTAACCCCTCATCATCTATACAGTCTGCTTTCTGAAACTATTACCTACACATCCTTGAAACAACTAATACTAATGACATACTCATATTCCAGCAGTAACATTAATAGCATTGCTCTACCATTGCAATACAACTACTACTTATAGACCGTTATACTACTGACTCTAATAACATATAACCTTCACCTCGAACACCACTCTATGTCTCATCTCACATCTATGCACTGCAAAGTAGCACTAGTGCAGCTATCACCATTACACAACATACACACTGCCATGCAAACTAAGGACATAACAATCTCGCCACTCTCACACAGCTGACACTTATCCTGTACCAAACACATATTTCCA
>NW_026435983.1:0-302 GCF_001194135.2 Octopus bimaculoides
CTTTTATTTGTTTCAATCATTTGACTGCAGCCATGCTGGAGCATCGCCTTAAGTCAAACAAATCCGCCCACACACCCCCAGGACTTATTGTTTGCAAGCCAAGTACTTATTGTATTGGTCTCATTTGCTGAACCACTAATTAACGGGGACGCAGACACGCCACCATCAATTGTCAAGCAATGGTGGGGGACAGACACAGACATACAAAAACACACACACAAACACACACACACGCACACACACACACGCACGCACACACACACATATACGATGGGCTTCTTTCAGTTTCCATCTACCAAATC
>NW_026435984.1:0-433 GCF_001194135.2 Octopus bimaculoides
CGGATCAACTAGAACCCTCGTCGTCGTAAGCGACGGAGTGCCAACAACAATGAAAATAGAATGGAAGAAATTCACTGTACAAGACGGGGAAATATGTCAGCTTAGCTTCCAGTTTCCGAGAAGCTGGCTTCGAAACCAAAGTCCTTGCCATAGAGATGGGCGCGAGGGGAATTGTTGGCAAATCTACCTACGATATCATAAAACAACTCTATTTCTGTTAAAAAGAGGACCAAAGTTTTTGAGTGGATTGCTGAAGCATCCGAAAAGAGTTCCACCTGGATCTGGTCAGGGAGAAATCAAAGAGAACTTCAGAATGCATAATTGATCCTGCGTACGACTGGTATCTCAGACCGAGGTGGTTACAACATCCAAAGAATCTTGGCTCTAAGACACTGCGAACTACCACCCAGGAAGTTGCAGGTTAAAATACAAA
>NW_026435985.1:0-339 GCF_001194135.2 Octopus bimaculoides
TAGAATGTCGTTCCATTCTCTCCTAGAAATAAAGCCATTACTGAGACTGGACAATAGCAAATGTATGTAAATAGTTTTCGAACTCCTCACACAAGTCTTCTGCACTTCTTGGAGAAAATAGAATTTGCGTGGCGTCCCTAACACGTTTAACAAAGTATTGTCGCAAAGTCCCAGGACAAAAAGAGAGAAGAAGTGAACGAATGCGGAAATGAGATAAAAAATAGGATGGCGGTAGAAATAATTGTCATAATGATAGAGATCGAAGACTTTCGTCCATTATTTCACCTCTATCTCATGTTCACCTTTGGCAATGAAAAGACGCAAGAAGGATGTCGGAAG
>NW_026435986.1:0-560 GCF_001194135.2 Octopus bimaculoides
TGTGTGTGTGTGTGTGTGTGTGCGTGTGTGTGTGTGTGCGTGTGTGTGATTGTCTGCCGGTGCGTGTGAATATCATTGAATATGTGTCTATTAAACACTGATAAAGCGAGACTGGTTGCAGAAATTCAATAAGGCAAATATAACAACTGCTGAAATTCTCATGAAATTTAGTAGACTCATACATAACCATGCTTATATTAAAATAAAAGTAATATCCATTTATAACACTCAGTAGTACATAGTACATATATGCACTCACACGCACAAACACACGCAGGAACACACGCAGAAGCACGCACACACATATATATACACACCACACACTCACACATGCCCACATTTATACATTATCATCAAGGCTCAAAATTGCAATACTGTCGACACAGAAATCTATCAAGCATGTTTGAATGCTTGATAAGGTTTTCGTGAGAAAGACACCGTATTTCAATTTGCAACGTTCATCTTATTAAATATCTTCACTCAGTATAAATTGCTAAGGGTACGTATTTATGATACTCGACAATAATCAGTACTTTGAACTATGAATTTCATATATATAT
>NW_026435987.1:0-277 GCF_001194135.2 Octopus bimaculoides
TATATATATATGTATACATAATATACATATGCGTATATATACATAGATGTATACTATATGTAAATATACATACATATGCATATATATATGTATATATAGATAGATATGTATACACACATGTACATATATATGCATGTATGTATGTGTGTGTGTATGTATGTATGCATGTTTGTATGTATATATGTATGTGTGCATGTGTGTGTATGCATCTAGTTATATACATATATATATATATACAGACATACCTCTCCAAACACGCACACACACACACACACAC
>NW_026435988.1:0-460 GCF_001194135.2 Octopus bimaculoides
TGTGTGTGTGTGTGTGTGTGTGTGTGTGTGTGTATGTTTATATATACATGTGCGTGTGTATGTGAAAACACACGCTTACATACAAGCTCAAGCGCAGCTAGCGAGAGTCAATTAGTAGAATACTACGTTGACAAATGTCGAAGTTTTTGCACAACCGGATGACCTCTCGACAGGCAAGAAATAGCAGCTGAATATTCATGAAGCTGCTCTACGTCTTTTGAATATGTAAGAACCCAAGCAGATATTGTACTTCTCTGCATATTGAGTCTGAATAGAAGGTGGGATAGTTACGACCAGAACATCGTTGAATGTATCTGTATTCACTTGAACAAAACCGAACTTAGCTGAAACAAAAAGATCATCCTGACCCTCCGTTCTATATCTCTGTTACATTTCAGCTCCTACAAACACCAATACGACGACGACGACGACAACCACCACCACCACCCCTGCCGCCGCC
>NW_026435989.1:0-316 GCF_001194135.2 Octopus bimaculoides
ACACACGGCTGCTTTTCCTCTCTGTATTGTATCTGTTATTCAGAGTCAGTCTTGTAAATTCGAATTCCTTTCATTTGGCCCGAGAATTGTATTGTTAACATAAGTCTACGGAATATTTAACCTCATACAAATTGACGTCGCACAACGAAGAAGCTATCATCACTTTTATAGGCAGCGACAACACTCTAAAAATGACGAGTGTTTCGTAGTATTAGCAAGAACAAGCTTCCTGCGTTACACCAATGCCATGGTCTCACATCTGTTTAACGTAACAGAAACTGAAGATAAGACACTGGTTCTTATGATTTGTGCAAAG
>NW_026435990.1:0-314 GCF_001194135.2 Octopus bimaculoides
GTTTATTTGACCCACATTATTAAGCCTATTTCTAAGACAACTTTCCCAGCCACACAGATATTTTCACAGAGAAGCATTCACTTAACAAATTAAAGATATAGAATGCTTTGGTAGAAACGTCCAAAAAATACTTCCATGTGTATTACGAATTAATTTTTCACGCACTTGAATGCACAGACACATATCACACGTAGATGAATTACATATACCTTTAAACCAGTATACCTTACACATATACCCACATGTATATACATCTGATTACCTACATTAGATTATAACGGAGTCTTATCTGATTGTATTCACTAGAACAGCTT
>NW_026435992.1:0-303 GCF_001194135.2 Octopus bimaculoides
TGTGTGCGTGTGCGTGTGCGTGTGCGTGTGTGTGTGTGTGTGTGTGAGTGAGTGTGTGTTTGTTATCTTACCAACCATCGCTTGACAACCGATGTTGTGTGATTATGTACCTGTAACATAGCCGACCGGCAAAAGAGACCGATAGAATGAGTACTAGCGTCGATTGTTTCAACTAAAAAAAAGGCAGTACTCCAGCATGGCCGCAGTCAAATCACTGAAACATGTAAATGAGTAAAAGAGTAAAAGAATATATATATAAAAGAATAGATAGATAGATAGATAGATAGATAGATAGATAGATAG
>NW_026435993.1:0-511 GCF_001194135.2 Octopus bimaculoides
ATATATATATATATATATATATACGTGTGTGCATATATATGTATAAATGATGATGATGTGTGTGTATAGATATATGTATATCTATATATATATATAATTATCATTTAATGTCAATTTTCCTTACTGCCATGGATAAAACGATGTGCACAAATACACATACATTCATGTATATATATATATATATATATATATATATGTATGTATGTAGGAAGCTTCTTTGGAGAATAGTTAAAACATAAGAGGATATATATTTTTTATCATCATAACCATCGTCATCATCATTTTAATAATGGGTCACCTGAAGTTTATTGAGGCCATGTTTCTATACCCTGATGCTTTTCCTGTTGCCAACCTTCAACTGTTTCCTAGCCCGGTTAATATTTCCTCATGTCCAGATATGTTTCTGTGGAATATTACAAATGAGTGACCCTGCTTTTATGACAGTGGTACTATTATACAGCTATTACACTGTTAAGACAGGTAGACACAAATATACATACATTCACACACA
>NW_026435994.1:0-376 GCF_001194135.2 Octopus bimaculoides
ATGTTTGTATGTAAATATGTATGTATGTGTGTGAGTATATATGTATGTATATGTACATTCATATGCATACATATGTGCGTGTATGTACATATGCATGTATATATTTAGAACAATGTTTCTTGTTTTTCATATATGTATACACATACAGAGTGGAGAGAAAGATAAATAGATATAGATATAAATGATAATATATACATATACATCCATATGTAAACACAAATATATATACATACATACATACGTATACGAATATAAAAATATATGTGTGTGTATATAAATACGTATATATATCATATATATAAATTCATATATATGTGCATATCAATACAAAGGCATAGATAGATAGATAGATAGATAGATAGATAGATAGATAGAT
>NW_026435995.1:0-682 GCF_001194135.2 Octopus bimaculoides
TATATATATATAAATATATATATATATATATATGTACGTAAATATATACATACATAATGTAGAATGGTATATGTATGAAAAAAGGTAAAAAAACATGTATGAAAATAATGATGAAAGCGAAGAGGAGGGGAAAATGGAAATGAAGAGGAGGGGGCAGATTAAAAAGAGGAAACAGTTTGGGTATATTTAAGAATAGACTGACGATAGTGATGCTGGAGTCGGAGACGGGAACTAAGTTGGAAAGGATGATGATGATGATGATGATGACCACGACGACGACCACTATGATGATGATGGTGATGATGATGATGATGATGATGATGATGATGATGATGATGATGATGGTGGTGATGATGATGATGACGATGATTATGATGATGGTTATGATGATGGTTATGATGATGATGACGACGACGACGAAGGGTGTTCATCATGATGATTCGAATGATGATTGGGATGACAGACGAGTTCAAAGGGGTGGGTAAGTAATTAAGATTTAAAAATAGAAAAAAAACAAAATAATTTTTTTTAAATGAAAAAAAAAAAGATTAAAGACATATAAAACTGATAGCGATGATGATCATGACGATAGTGATGATTTTTACGATGTTAATGAGGACTACGACGATGACGGAAATGGTGATGATGATGATGATGATGATGATGATGATGATGATGATGA
>NW_026435995.1:692-1005 GCF_001194135.2 Octopus bimaculoides
GATGATGATGATGATGATGATGATGATGATGATGATAATGATGAATGTAAGGAGGAGGAAGATGTGAAGAAAGTGGAGGAGGAGGAGGAAGAAGACAAGGACGGGAGGAGAAGCAGGAAGAGGAGAACGAAAGGAGGAGGAGGTGAACAACGAGGACAATAATGATGATGATGACGATGATGATGATGAATGTAAGGAGGAGGAATATGTAAAGACAGAGATGGAGAAGAAGGAGGGAGAGGTGGGCGTCGACGACGAAGAACATGATAATGACGACGACGACGACGACGACGATGATGATGATGATGATGAT
>NW_026435996.1:0-435 GCF_001194135.2 Octopus bimaculoides
TATATATATGCATATATCAAACATCCGGTTGATTCTTCGTACAACGCAATAAACGTTAGTTATTTGTTTAAATCAACTATTCTATCTGCACGATTTACTAGTAATATCTGCAATGGTTAATTTCAATCTTGAATGAAATCTGAAAGAAAATATGAAAAAATAATATGAAAGATTTTTGTATCCTGCTTTGAAGTATTAAACGTTTTGTTTACGAAATGTTGATATGCACAGCTTATGCTCACAAAATGTTCATTTTAAAACTTTAATACTAAACATGGACTCTGCAATCTAGTTGGGAAAGGCTACAGAGACTAAAATAAATGAATTTCAATTAGTACTTCTGTTACATTAACTGATAAAATCCTCCCAGATTACAACAGTGTGTATCAACACATGTTTTCCCATCATGGACCTCTAAAAGCAAATCACATGCAC
>NW_026435997.1:0-224 GCF_001194135.2 Octopus bimaculoides
ATATGTATATATATGTGTGTGTGTGTGTGTATGTATATATAAATAAGTATATGTAAATATATATATATGTATGTATATATAAATAAGTATATGTAAATATATATATATATATATATGTATGTATGTATGTATGTATATATAAAGTATATGTAAATATATATATATATGTATGTTTGTATGTATATATAAATAAGTATATGTAAATATATATATATATGTATGTA
>NW_026435998.1:0-429 GCF_001194135.2 Octopus bimaculoides
CAATCACAGCAAACACAACAAACGCTCACAAACACACAGACATACACACATGCATGCACACACACAATGACACACACACCTCCCCGACAAATACAAGACACATAGACACGCTCATACAAACACACCCACACGTGTACACACACACTGCACTAAAAATACAAACAAAACAAATCACTGACATATACAACACACACACACACCTGGAAAACTACATAAATCATACCCACATATATATATATACACACACACACACATACTCAGTACCAACATGCATAGATCGTACACACACACATGCACACCACCCGGATAAACCCAACACACATGGTCACACAAAGAATAAGTACTAGGCTTACTAAGAATAAGTCCTGGAGTCGATTTACTTGACTAAAGGCGGTTCTCCAGCATGGCCACAGTCAAATGACTGAAACA
>NW_026435999.1:0-204 GCF_001194135.2 Octopus bimaculoides
TGTCGTTATATATATATACATATTTAAATACATAAATACATACACACACACGCACTTACACACACACACATATATATGCATATATACATGCATATATATATGTATATATATATACATACTTACATATGCATATATATATACATACATATCTATAAATATATATATGTATGTATATATATATATATATGTATATATATATGTATG
>NW_026436000.1:0-381 GCF_001194135.2 Octopus bimaculoides
TACATATATACATATATGTATGTATGTATGTATGTATGTATGTATGTATGATGAAGGAAACGTAGAAGGGAGCCGGCTCGTATATATTCGGTATTGTTTTATATCGTGATTCGCAAATGAGATGGGGAATTAGTTGAGGCAATAAATTGAAGTAGGTAGATTAAAATAAAGTAAATGTTGGTAAGTTAAGAGGCAACTCTTGAAAAATAAGAGAAAAAAACAGAAGATATCAGAAGATATATATTTTTGTATTGATGCATTTATTCGTTTATATATGTATACGTGTGTCTTTGTGAGAGTTTGTATACTTTGCACGCCTGCATAAAGTATGCATTTTATTATATATCTTTAAATATGTATGTATATATATATATATATATA
>NW_026436001.1:0-207 GCF_001194135.2 Octopus bimaculoides
ATAGATAGATAGATAGATAGATAGATAGATAGATGGTGGAAAAAACTAAATCAGCATTTGTTAAGATTTCTGTATGCCGGTATATTTGTAGAGTAAAATCTTCCGGTGGAATTTGTAAAGACCGGAATAAATAAAACACACGTACACGCATACATACATACGTACATATATGTATTTATGTAAGTATATGTGTATGCAAGTATATAT
>NW_026436002.1:0-276 GCF_001194135.2 Octopus bimaculoides
TCAGTCATTTGACTGTGGCCATGCTGGAGCACTGCCTTTAGTTGAACAAAATGACCCCATGACTTAGTCTTTGTAAGCCTAAGACTTATTCTATCAGGCTCTTTTGCTGAACTGCTAGGTTACAGTGATGTAAACACACCAACATCAGTTGTCAAGCGATGCTGGGGGTACAAACACAGAAACACAAATACACACACATACATATAGGCATGTATACGACGGGTTACTTTCAGTTTCTGTCCACCAAATCCACTCACAAGGCTTTGGTCGGCCCAA
>NW_026436003.1:0-261 GCF_001194135.2 Octopus bimaculoides
AATAAATGAAATATTGAATATTAACTATATAAGGACTAGTATACTTTCCTGCTTTCTAGCAATATTCAAGGTCCCATATCTATCTATCTATCTATCTATCTATCTATCTATCTATCTATCTATCTATCTATCTATCTGTCTGTCTGTCTGTCTGTCTGTCTGTCTGTCTGTCTATCTATCTATCTATCTAGCTAGCTATCTATCTATCTAGCTATCAATCTACACACACACACACACACACACACACACACACACACACAC
>NW_026436004.1:0-720 GCF_001194135.2 Octopus bimaculoides
CGATCCTATGACCCCGAGTCCGCTGCCCTAACCACTGGGCCATTGCGCCTTCACCCAGGAAGAATAAATAACAACTAATAAGCTTTTAATTCTAAACTGAGATTGAAATTGTTGATTGTGTGATACAAGTGTGGAAGATATCACTCATATCATCAGTTGCTGTTCAGATGTGTCCTTAAAATACTCGCTTCCTAGGAGACAAGACATCATCTTCAATTCTTCCTGGTCCTGGACGGTAATACGAAAAACACACCAGAACCAGAAATATCCAGGTCTTTAAAAATAAAGAAGGCGAGCGTAAGACTTTCAATAAAAACAGCAATGATATCGATTTGTGACACAGCGAAAATTTGTGAAACACTCCAGAAATTTGAGATTTGAGATTTCTTGTGTTGAACACTTATATACGGTAACATATACTTGTGGAATACGCCGATACTCATGCACCTGCACGCGCGCACAGATAAATAAAGCTAACACACGTGTACTAAAGGGACACGTGTTCTAAAGTGAGACGCAAGTGCTTGTTTTTCCACACATACACATACACACAAACACATACATATACAGAGGCACACAAACACGAACGTATATGAAAAGAACTATATCACATACACATAAACCCCAAGATTGGAATTTTTGAATTCCAAAGAAAAAAAAAACAAATATATATATGAGAAAAATGAAAACTAACCTATGTATGTATATATATATATATAT
>NW_026436005.1:0-283 GCF_001194135.2 Octopus bimaculoides
TTACCAGGGGTAGCAAAATTACACTAAAAAA
Source organism: Octopus bimaculoides (assembly GCF_001194135.2). Taxonomy (NCBI): domain Eukaryota; kingdom Metazoa; phylum Mollusca; class Cephalopoda; order Octopoda; family Octopodidae; genus Octopus; species Octopus bimaculoides. Next base: position 32 of record NW_026436005.1, read on the forward strand.
CAAGATATCACAGCCGCTTTACAGGTTGTTATACCGAGTTAAAGTGATACATTTTGAGAATATATGGATAATAACAACAAATGGAGCAAAACGCATGTCGATGAAAGTTCCTTTAATTCCTACATATATGTTTCGAAACAAGTGAGGGTCATTTCACAAAAAAAGAAAGGGCTACTGGAATCATCACTTATTTCTCATCGTGGACCATGTAACACCTCAGCTCGTAAGTTACCCCATCATTTCGTTTTTGTC
>NW_026436006.1:0-588 GCF_001194135.2 Octopus bimaculoides
AGTCCCCTGTTGTTGACATAGAGTGACAAAGTTTTCCTCCTCCATTTCCTGGAGAGCCACTTGCTACAGAGGCCATGTTCCAACAGGTTTTGATGTCTGATGATACGCTTTATGGACGTGAAACCCAGGAAAATCACATAGACCGGCCTTATCAGTTAGAATTTTCTTCAGGACGAGTAGCCCATCCCGCTCACATGGTCCCTGAATAAGGTTTGCTTTAAGGATGATGAACAAAACACCCATGTTTCCAAAGGTGAATTATCCAAACCCCAAAGAATTCCTCTCAACGCATGGCCATGATGCTCCCCCACTACTTCTACTCGTGATCAGAGATGCACATATCGTCAGCCACGTGCTCAAATGGTTACGGTCAAACAGCTGACAAGCAAATCTGTGGTACTGAGCAGAATATTTGCTGAAGGCCATCTTTTACACCAAGACAAAACAAGGTACATGATAACACTTTAATCGGTTAAGATCAGAAGCCATGAGAGCCACTGCCTGGTACTGCATCAGAGCATTTATAATGATAATACTAATAATTATCATAATAATAATAATAATAATAATTATTATTATTATTATTAT
>NW_026436007.1:0-536 GCF_001194135.2 Octopus bimaculoides
CTTGTTCTGAAACACCTGCGAGTGGGGAACAGTTCTCAAAAATAGCCCCCCAAAATTTCTATGTCCTCGGAATCTACATAGTCCGAGGTATATTTGTAGAGAATTTCATTAAAATGTATCCATTTTCCTGAGAGTTATGACGAATTGAATTGGACCCCGGTAAATGTTTCGAAATTCCCCACTAAGACCCCACCAAAACCACTTTCCCAAAAATTTTGTATCTTCGGAATCTAAATCATATAACACATATTCGTAGACAATTCCATTAAAAGTTATCCCTTTTTTTTTTCTGAAGTCGCGGGTGGAACAGAAATCTGTAGTTATGCCTTTGAATCAAACACGAAGAGATTTCAGTTGAAGCAAATTTTTGCAACAATTTCTTCCAAAAGATATCAGTGTAACTTTTCGGAAAATAGGCTCAAAAAGAAACCAAAAATATTCCGTGAATCTTCTCATCAATGATGGAAGGTTTTTCTTACCTTTTTGCTGTTTATTTTCATCTCTGTTCATATATATTATATATACGTGTGTGTCGT
>NW_026436008.1:0-233 GCF_001194135.2 Octopus bimaculoides
CCCCCTTTCTCTTTCTCTCGCATGCATATTCACTTACACGCAACGCAAGGTATATATTTGCAAGTTAAACTAATCAATAGGTGCAGGAGTGGCTGTGTGGTAACTAGCTTTCTTACCAGCTACATGGTTCCGAGTTCAGACACACAGCGTGGCACCTAGAACAAGTGTCTTCCTCTATGGCCTCGGGCCGACCAAAGCCTGTCGTATATATATATATATATATATATATATAT
>NW_026436009.1:0-599 GCF_001194135.2 Octopus bimaculoides
ATATATGTATATATATATATATACGCGCGTGTGTCTGTATATATATATTTACGTTCCATCAAATGCAGTGCTTCTCAACTGGGGTCCATATAGGATTTTTGTGGTTCCACGTAACAAAATGGTAAGTTGGGGATAATATTTTAAAGGCTCATGAAAATACTATTTTGTTGTATGTATTTGTACGTATTGCAAGAAACAGCTAGGTTTCTTTCACTAACATTTTACATAGGCCAACCTACGAAAAACAAAATAGAAATTTTGGAAGAAGTTCCTATAAAACTATTTTTAAAAAATTGAATAGCCATGGGCTCCACCAGAATAAAAAGTAATCAACGGGGACATAAATATAAAAAAATGGTTGAGAAACCTTGGCCTAATATGTAGTCCGTATTCTCAAGACGGACCACTAACACTCGATACATCTAACTTCCTGGAGGTCTTTAGAATCCAGGTTCTTTGGAAAAAGGTTTTCAGCAACCTAAGCAGATAGAATCAGGTATATAGATATATCCTCGGTAGAATCAATATCAGCAGTGATGAATTTATACGATACAGACAAGAGGACTTCAGTATGTAGTAGTAGTAGTAGTAGTAGTAGT
>NW_026436010.1:0-543 GCF_001194135.2 Octopus bimaculoides
TATCTATCTATCTATCTATCTATCTATCTATCTATCTATCATTCTATGTATGTATTATGCATGCATATATGTATGTATCTATTCATCTATCTATCTATTTATCCATCTATCTCTCTTCATCCTGTCTATGTATATTCATCTACATATATATATACAATGTATATATGCCATATTTATACGTTTGTGTGTGTATACAGAGAAAATTTATTTACGTACGTGTATATATAAGCATTCTTATATGTATGCATGCAGGCACATCCGTACAAATATAACGTCTTCATTCAAGTAATTCCACATACAAAACCATGAAGATACGTAAAGTGTGTGTGTGTGTGTGTTTGTGTGTGTATTACAAAACCTCCCAGAACTGGACATCAAGTCACAGATATTAAATGTATAGTATATCATGAAAGTTTCCAATATATGGAATTATATTTATATAAATGCAATATGTAATATCGATATAAACATACTGATATATATATATACATGCATATATATGTATGTATATATATGTGTGTGTATATATATATATATATATAT
>NW_026436011.1:0-374 GCF_001194135.2 Octopus bimaculoides
CAAACGACCAAACGATCGAAGGAACCAACGAAAGAACGAACGATCTACGTACGTAAGAACGAACGATCGTACCTACATACGAAGGAATGAACGGACGTACGTAGATAAGTACGTATGAACGAACGAGCGATAGAACGAACGAACGTACGTACGTAAATACGAACCTAAGTACGTACGTCCGAATGAACAAATGAACGTACATACGAACGAACGAACGTACGTACGAAAGAATGAACGAACGTACGTAAAAACGAAGGACGAACGAGCGAACCTACGTAAGTACAAACGAACTAACGATCGAACAAACAAAACACAGAACGAATGAAGGATCGAACGAGCGAACGAATGTACGTACGTACGAACGAATGAACGAA
>NW_026436011.1:384-2649 GCF_001194135.2 Octopus bimaculoides
GAACGTACGTAAAAACGAAGGACGAACGAGCGAACCTACGTAAGTACAAACGAACTAACGATCGAACAAACAAAACACAGAACGAATGAAGGATCGAACGAGCGAACGAATGTACGTACGTACGAACGAATGAACGAACGAAATAAAAGATCGAACGAACGAACGTAATTACGTACGTACGAACGAACGGATGGACGAGCGTACGTATGTACGAACAAACAAAGGAACGAACGAACGAACGTACATACGTACGAACAAGGGAACGAACGAACTAATGAACGAACGAACTAATGAACGAACGAACTAACGACCGACATTTTTCACATACGTACGTAGCAACGAACGAATGAACGTACATATGAATCAACGAACGAACGAATGAAAGAATTAACGAACGAATGAACGAAAGAAGGAACGAATGATAGAACAAACGATTTAACGAACAATCGTAGGTGTATACGTACGAACGAACGAACAAATGAGCGTACGTACGTACGCAGGAACGAACGAACGAACCAACGAAAGAAGGAACGAACGATGGAACGAATGAACGAAGGAACAAAAGAACGAACGAAAGTACGTAGGTACGTACAAACAAACGAACGGACGAAAGATTCAATGAACGAAGGTACGTACGAATCAACGAAAGACAGAACGTACGTTCGTTCGTTCTTACTTAGTTACGTACGTAAGTTCTTTCTTTTGTTCGTTCGTTCGATCGTTCGTTCGTTCGATTTTTCGTTTGTTCTTTCGCTCGTACGTACCTTCGGTCGTTCAATCTTTCGTTCGTTCGCTCGTTCGTACGTACGTACGTACTTTCGTTCGTTCTATTGTTCCTCCAAACGTACGTAAGTACGAACGAACGAACGTAATTACGTACGTACGTACGAACCAATGAACGAACGAGCGAACGAACGAACGAACGTACGTACGTACTTACTTATGTACGTACGCACGAATGAACGAATGAAAGAACGTACGTACGAACGAATGAACGAAAGAATCAAAGAACGAAAGAACTAACGAACGGCCGAACGAAAGAACGTACGTGTGTACGTACGTCCATACGTAAGAATGAAGGAATGAACGAACGTACGTACGAACAAACGAACGAACGTACGACCAAACGATCGAAGAAACCAACGAAAGAACGAACGTACGTACGTACGTAAGAACGAACGTACGTACGTACGTAAGAACGAACGATCGTACGTACATATGAACGAATGAACGGACGTACGTAGATAAGTACGTATGAACGAACGAGCGATAGAACGAATGAACGTACGTACGTAAATACGAACCTAAGTACGTACGTCCGAATGAACAAATGAACGTACATACGAACGAACGAACGAACGTACGTACGAACGAATGAACGAACGAAATAAAAGATCGAACGAACGAACTAACGAACGACATTTTGCACATACGTACGTAGCAACGAACGAACGAACGTACATATGAATCAACGAACGAACGAATGAAAGAATTAACGAACGAATGAACGAAAGAAGGAACGAATGATAGAACAAACGATTTAACGAACAATCGTAGGTGTATACGTAGGAACGAATGAACAAATGAACGTACGTACGTACGTAGGAACGAACGAAGGATTGATCGAACCAACGATGGAACGAATGAACGAAAGAAGGAACGAATGATAGAACAAACGATTTAACGAACAATCGTAGGTGTATACGAACGAATGAACGAACGAACGAACATATGAACGTACGTACGTACGCAGGAACGAACGAAAGATTGATCGAACCAACGAAAGAAGGAACGAACGATGGAACGAGTGAACGAAGGAACAAAAGAACGAACGAAAGTACGTAGGTACGTACAAACAAACAAACGAACGAACGAAGGTACGTACGAGCGATCGAACGAACGAACGAAAGACAGAACGTTCGTTCGTTCGTTCTTACTTAGTTACGTACGTAAGTTCTTTCTTCTGTTCGTTCGTTCGATCGTTCGTTCGTTCGTTCGATCGTTCGATTGTTCGTTCGCTCGTACGTACCTTCGGTCGTTCAATCTTTCGTTCGTTCGTTCGCTCGTTCGTACGTACGTACGTACTTTCGTTCGTTCTTTTGTTCCTCCGAACGTACGTAAGTACGAACGAACGAACGTAATTACGTACGTACGTACGAACCAATGAACGAACGAGCGAACGAACGAACGTACGTACTTACTTATGTACGTACGTACGAATGAACGAACGAACGAATGAAAGAACGTACGTACGAACAAATGACC
>NW_026436012.1:0-797 GCF_001194135.2 Octopus bimaculoides
AAAACATTAATGAAAAATGTGGCCCCCGTTTTAAAATAGATCCGAACTATCTTCTATTCATGAAGAAGGCCACGTATGCACGAAATATAAGTTTCTTCCTTTGTTGTATAATTTGCACTCACTTTTTATTCTACACAGCAATAATTTCCCTAATACAATACCTAATTGCTACTGGAGATCAGCCATTTGGCCATTCTTCTCGATATCTCCTCATAATAATCAGACAGTAAGATTATGTTGCTGTGTTTCCTACTCCAACGCACTCGACAACGTCGTCCGACGTCACAAGTTTTGCTTGTGTGTGTAAAGTATCGGCAGGTGGTTCACAAATAAAAGAATGAATGATTAATGTCTATGAATTAAATCCCATGTCACCTAAACGATTTGGTATTTCCTTCATACGTATTCAGAAGTAATTTTCTTGTCGTTTACTTCATTTTATATTCTAGTATTTTTATAAATCTATCTAAGATTCTACTTATTAAAGCAAAAATTTTAACCACGTTGCTCATTAAAACTCTTTTACTTGGTCATTTGACTGTGGCCATGCTGCAGCACCGCCTTTAGTCGAAGAAATCGACCCACCCCAGGACTTATTCTTTGTAAGCCTAGTACTTATTTTATCGGCCTCTTTTGCCGAACCACTAGGTTACGGGGACGTAAACGCACCAGCATCGGTTGTCAAGCGATGTTGGGGGACAAACACAGACACACAAACATATACGCACACAAACATAAGGCTTTAGTCGGCCCGAGGCTATAGTAGAAGACACTTGCCCAAGCTGCCACGCAGTGGG
>NW_026436012.1:918-2528 GCF_001194135.2 Octopus bimaculoides
CTCCTGCGCCTAGACTAAACTAATTTTAATAACATACTGGTAGAGTGTACTAGAAATACACCTTAACAAGCGGGGTAATTCTTCAATGACCAAAGTCTTATCAAAACACCCATTTTTAATTCCCAGTCTAATTCTAAGTAGAAATTACTTTACGAAGGCGTGGGGCTGAAAAATTCCTGACTTTGGGTAAAAGAAAATGCAAGAGGAGCCGTTAATTATGATTTTATTCACCATATTCCCCTCTCGCATTAACACACTTATTGTGGATCAGATACGAATGTGAATATCTGGTCACCGTTGTTCTTCGTCATCGGAGAATACCTCCCCACATTCGACCAGTAGTTCTCGACCATTTTTTACCAATGAACCCCCTTAATTACTATTTTTCTCTGGTGGACCCCCCATAGCCATTTGATGTTTAAAATCTATTTTATAGAAACTTCTTACAAAATTCCTATTTTGTTTTTCACACATTAACTTGTGTAGGTTGAACTATGTAAACCGTCCGAGACAAAAAATCTAGCTGTCTCTTGCAATAAATACATCCAAAGCAAAATCTTTTCATGGACCCTTAATATACTACTATGGGTCCCAATTTAATATTTTGCTTGTGTGGACCTCCAAAAATCTTATAAGGACCCCCACGGATCATATAGATCCCGGTTAGGAACCACTGTTTTATAAGATGTGTGTTCATAACATCCGAGTCATCGCTGTAAGGGGACTCTAAGACTTTGTGATGTTTCTACATCGTTGTGTGTCTCCTCAGTCAAAGCTACCATTCATGCCTATGAATCTACAAGCACTTAGACACCCAGTGTGTTTGACAACTTGATGATTATTTGTAATATCTTCTCAAAATTGATTCATCTAAATAGAAAGCTTGTAATTGAATAAAAATGCTGATCGAACTAATTGATGTTCTGAAATTTTCGAGATTCAAGAGTGCTGTTAAGCATTTTGCCTGTCTTTACGCTCTAAGTTCAAATTCCGCCCAAGTCGACTTTGCCTTTCATCATTTCTGGGTTGATAAAATAAGTACCAGTTGGGCAATGGGGTCGATTTAATCAACTTAGCTCCTCCCCAAAATTCCTGGCCTTATGCCAAAATTTAAAACCAATATTTCATAAAACTAATAACAAACCAACCGAATAAATGGAGTGAGACGGTCTTAGTGTTCCAGATTTGCTATGTCCTAGAAGTGTCATAGCATTATAAGTAAACATATAACTAGTAATATTTAATAAAGCAAATGACAAAGCAATCCAATAGGAAAACAGGTTAGTAACCAAATCGCCATATTATCACAACCGCACCATCTTAAAGCAAAAGAGAAAATATACAAAAGATATGTTGTATAAAGTGATAGCGGATAAAGCTTGAAAACAGTAAAATTTATTGGGGGGTCATGACTGGAATACCTTTGAAAATACGAATTGTTGATATGAGGGTAAACAACCACAACAATTAATAAGCAGTGGGGGCAATGGCGGTGGTTTTGTAGTAGTGGTGGTGGTCGTCTTCGTAATAGTAATGGTGTATTAGTAATAGTGATTGTACTGGTGGTGATGATGGTAGTAGTAGTAGTAGTAGTAGTAGTAGTAGTAGTA
>NW_026436013.1:0-701 GCF_001194135.2 Octopus bimaculoides
ATAGGTTGATGATTCGAAATATAATTATACTTTCTACCATTATATAAATTAAGCAGTTATAAATGTTATAGATATAAATGTAAGTCACCCTTGTGGGTCTTTGAGGCAGTAATTTTAACTAAGCGTTCTCGAAATATGTCTACGAATTATATGCAATCATTCGTCTCATGCGTGAACTTTGGGCTTTCGACTGTTGATTCAGCTTTTCTATTGTCAATTCATTTTCTTGTGAGGTAGAAGTAGAATCATTACTGAATGGACACATGTAATGAATGTATAAATGCAATGGACTCCATCGCGAATATTTATTTGGACACAGTAGAATATCAAATCACATTTGAAAGCATAGAAAAAGTTAATATAAAATTGGTATTCCAAAGTAAGTTTATCATTCTTCTAACAATATTCAGGGAAAGAAAATTTACGTTTTAATTATTTTAGAAATAAATCTCTAGACATTTCTTGGTTTGTCGACAATTTAGACGTGGTATGTTTTTTTTTTACCTTTAAAGAACAAATTGTGAATTCAGTATTAGTCCTGAAAACTTCAGAAAAGAAATAAGGATAACTCAGCAGAGTTTACTGGAAAACATAGACGAACAAATTTTTAGCAGAAGTGTTCCCAAAAATTTTATTAGGAATATTCTATTTGTTGGACAAAACCTACTGAGTTATCTGTTTTTCCTTTTTTTTTTTTTTTT
>NW_026436014.1:0-319 GCF_001194135.2 Octopus bimaculoides
GGATGTGTGACGAAAAGGCTTAGACAAAGGACACGAAAATAAGGGGAATAATAAAGCTGAACTGAACTGAAGACCAAATATACAGTGCGTATATTAAAAAAGAGATGACCCTACCCAAATATAACAATGTGTGTGTAGTGTTGTGTAGTGTGTGTGTGTAGTTTGTGTGTGGCTGTGTGGTAAGAAGCTTGCTCCCAACCACATGGTTCCGAGTTCAGTCCCACAGCGTGGCACCTTGGGCAACCAGCTTCTGCTATAGCGTTAGGCTGACCAAAGCCCTGTGAGTGGATATGGTAGAGAGAAACTGAAAGAAGCCTGT
>NW_026436015.1:0-791 GCF_001194135.2 Octopus bimaculoides
ACACACACACACACACACACACACATATATATATATATATATCTATGTATCCATCTGTATATACATGTATATATGAATGTGTGTATGAATGTTCGTATGCATGTATAGTTCAAATTTACAGAAAACAAAAGACGATGATCAGTGAGGGCACAACAAGCAGATGTATTACTTTGAGACTCGGAGAGAGTGGAAAAGTCTTTGATGTTTCGAGCCTATGCTCTCCGACAGAAAGGATGGAGGGGAAAACTGGAGAGAAGATGCAAGAACAAAACAGAGAGTGAAAAAATGTTTAGGTATTTAGGGATTAACGGTTCGACATGATGAAATGAACGAAAAATAAAAGACTGAGTGAGAGGGAGATAATAGCAGTGACCCTGCTGAATTAGGGTGCGCAAGGGTGAGTGTGTGTATGTAAGAATGGTGTGTGTGAGTGTGAATGAGGGCGATCGCGTGTGAATGTAAGTGTGGGGAGGTAGAAATTCTGTGGGTGTGTGGGTGCGTGTGGCAGCATGTATGTATGTATGTAAGTATGCTGATACAGAATTGCTGCGGCATATTTTGTGTAGTGAGGAAGAGATGCGCTCAACTTTTCAGTGGAGAGTCATAGTTGATCACATCAACATCAATTAAATAAACCTAGCAATTATTTTATCAGAAGAAAGGAAAGTAACCATTCTGGGTTTTGACCTCGGAATGCAGCAGATTAAAAACATATACTCTAAGACATTTAACGAAGTAAACTGTTGTTCCTGTAGCGATGAATTTCAAACGTGTTATATAATGAGATGGAT
>NW_026436015.1:2434-6093 GCF_001194135.2 Octopus bimaculoides
AGTTTACAAGTTCCATTGAGAAATTTATGGTGAACAGATCATAGTAAAACTATTTCGAAAAACGGATTACTGAATAACTAAGTTCCAATGAAAAATTGACTGTGAACGAGTCATTGGAATGAACTGAAAGAGAAGCAAATGTGGCTAACCAAGGCTGGTTTACTTAGTTCCAGGTTGGCTGGTTATTGTCAATGAATGTGGACAATTGTGTCGGAGAAGAAGGAAGAAAGATACTCACTTGCCTCATCAGATGCGCAGCAATGAAAACGCACACATTGGAATATCAGAACCGTGTGTGCGTGTGTGTGTATGCGAGAGTGCGTACGTGCTATTGTGAGTGAGTGTGTGTGTGTGTGTGTGTGTGTGTGTGTGTGTACAATGCGTTCGCAAGCAGATATCGAAGGAAAAGCTGTGTATGCATTATTCAACACACTGCGATCACATTTACATGCACGTACAGTACATGCATACATATGTGTGCATATGCACGTAAACCACATGCAAATCTATGTGTGCATACATAAAAATATACACATACGCATACATACAAATATATAAACACGCCGTGTGGCATCACTCAGGCAGCGCCTGCTAAACAACATCGGCAAAAAATAGATATAAATGCTGTCCTGAAAAGTGAAGTGAGCAACATTGTACGACTTGGCAGTGAGCTACTCAAGAAGCACTCTCTTCCTGATGATCTCCTATGCAGCCCCAAAACAGCTGGGCTCTCTTACCTCAGAGAAAACCTGGATGGAAAGCACTTAGCATACAAAAAGAAAAAGACTATCCATGGATATGTTTCCCGGAAACTTGAAGAAGAGAGTAAAACTGGCACGAAGTGCATCCTCTCTTGGACACAAGATCACTACATCAAATCACACTTTGAAGGCTATGCGTTTGCAATCCAGGAACAGGAGATTGCCACAAAGTACCCGGTGAACAAGAGAGACAGTGATGCTCTTGTAATCCCAAGGTGCAACCGCATGTGTAGGCTATGTCATGTTTCTGTGGAATAATTTCTGTGATTAGCAGCTGTCCTAAAATATCAAAATATCGTCACGGTACTACCTCCTTACACGGCACGATGTTGTTGCTAAAACAATTTACAATATCATCCGCAAAAAAGACCGTCCTGAAATAAACTTAGAAAATCCATCTGTTATGGAATACCTTCATAAACACCAACTCAAAGAATACTGGTGGAATATTCTCATCAAAACTTCTGTCAAATGTAAACGTAACAGGCCGGATATTGTTTGGGACAGAGGGACAAAAGTATGTACCCTCATAGAGGACATCTGCCCTACAGATATAAATATCTTTTGGAAAATCAAAGAAAAGGAGGACATCTATGGACAACTGCTTCGAAACCACCAGCTTCCATATCCGGATTATGAATTCATACCAATAATAACTGGAGCACTAGGTTTTGTTAATAAATGTTGAAAGGAGAATCTGGATAAACTGCCTCGTCAGTTGAAGATTTATTTAGCGTAATTAAGAATAGAAGAGACATGCAAACATCTAACTATGCATCCATCCATAAATACATACACACACGTGCATACATAAATGAATCCATCCATCCATCCAGTCATCCATCCATCCATCCATCCACCCATACATACATACATACATACATACATACATACATATATACATGCATGAATACATACATACATACATACATACACATACGCACATACATCCAACCATACATGCACACTAACACGTACTTGTTGATCAGCATATATAACAACCAGAATCAATGCCAAATATGATGTCTATAAGTTAACGTGAACGTGCTGGGTATTCCATGAATCAAATTGAAAGACAACCTATTAAAAGACATTAAAGAAATTGGAAGACATGCTGTTACTCCTGGATAAACAAATGGAAAACATCCAAGAAGATTTGCGCATTAAGCATTTAGAATTACTGTCGGAGTAAATCTCCAGGCGCCTTTTAGAACTACAAGCTACACGGACTCACGCAAATATATAACCCCATCACCCGTATATATTCATTTATTTTTTTACTTGTGTCAGTAATTTGCCTGCAGCCGTGCTGGAAGTCCGCCTTCAGTCGAACAAATAGATTACAGAAATTATTCTTTGTAAGCCTGGTACCTATTCTCTCGGTCTCTTAGGCCGAGCGGCAAAGTTAAGGGAACGTAAACACACCAACATTGGTTATGAAGCGATGGTGGGAGGACAAACACAGATACACAAATACATACACATACATACAGGTATACATACATACATACATACATACATACATACATACATACATATATGTATGTTATGGACACCGCATGCCTTTTCATTGCAAAAAGAAAAATAAAGGAAAAGAAAACAGCGAAAACTGGAGAAAGATGTCTTGAGTACGCAGAAGATACTCTTAGAGAACGTATGTGCCACAAGTGGTTTTCGAGATTTTGCTAGCGAAATTATTCGATTCAAGGTTTACCTTGCACTGTTCGTTAAACTGAGCTTAACAGCAACAATCGATTGAATGAGGCAAACCTCGACCAGCGGATTCCCATCTGCAATAAGTTACAAGAAACGTGAAGGAATCGATCCCACGTTTGTTGAGAATGATGACAGGGGATGGAAAATGGATAGTCTATAACAATTTGAAGTGCAAGCTATCATGGGGAAGCGAGGCGAACACCACAGATAATCTCCAAAGTATGTTATGTCTTCAATTTGGGGAGATTGGATGGGGTATAGTCTTTTACCAGTTTCTCACCACAAACAAGACCTCAATTCAGATGTGGATTGTTACTAATTGGACAAATTAAACGCAGCGATCTACTTGAAGCGTCCAGGACTTGCTAACAGTAAAGGAGTTGTCTTTCATTACGACAACGCCAGATCGCAGATTACTTCGGCTTGGCTGGTAAGGTTTGCTGTACATTCCCTATTCGTCCGACCTTGCGCCTTCAGGTTTCCATCTGCTTCGATCCATTCGAGACTAATTGAGCAGACAAACTTTCAATTCTAAAGCCGATATAAAAATTCACCTGGGAGAATTTTTTGCCCGTAAAGACAGGAAATACTTTGAGTAGGAAATACAGTCATACCTCACCCTACGTCGTTAATTGGTTCCAGGAGGCACGACGTAAGTCAAATAAACTTGTCTCTGGGCTACGCTCGGCCGAATTTACTGGTCCCTAGGCTAAACCGATAATAACCATTCCCAGTTGTGTGCTTTATTTATGAATGCATTTTTAATAATACATGGTTAATAAAATTTTATTTTAGGCTTACAAACAAATAATTTAATATTTGTGTACAATGCAGTAAGAAAAAAGTCATCTAAATTCACGAATATAATTTAGCACTGTTTACCGAACATCACGGCGGCTTTATTTATGAATGCGGTTTGCAATAAGATATGGTAAAATAAATGCTTTTTTTAAGATTAAAAAACAAATTCAGTAATTATTATTATCTTGCAATAGTATAAAAACCAAAATATTTTGAATTTACCAATACGTACATACAAGTTGGTGATCTCAATCGCGGATGTAGATAGCTGTGGATCGTCAACATCAACAGCTGACTCTGGCTGTTCTTGTTATTCGATGCGCATAAAAAACCGGTTGAGAGGTCCTTGAATTGCATTCTTCTTCTTTTCCTCAAGGATTA
>NW_026436015.1:8361-9189 GCF_001194135.2 Octopus bimaculoides
ATATATATATATATACATATAAACATATATATATACCCTTCTGTAGATTATTTACGATAGTAACCGGCCAAAATATATTAAAATTATAATAAATGAAGAACTAATTCTGTGCTTGATCAGATCAGAAGCTGTTGAAGAACCCTTTTCTGCAATAGCTGTTGGAGTAGCTAATTCTGGTAGAGAAATAACGTACTGAAAGCTCATTATGCGCGATAACCAATTTACATGTTCAAACTCAACAATATCAATTCGTCGATGCGTTCTCATTGTACTTTGTAACATGACAGTATAGTGTGGTTGTGTATACAGTATGAACTGGTAGCGATGGCGTCCAGCAACCGGAGAAGGGGGTTTGAAAGCTGTTGAAATGAAAAATAAGAGAAAAAAACATTAGTGGCAGAAATTTATATAAACATATGCATGTATTATCATTGCTGCTACGAAAATATAATAGTTACATCCTAGGGTCTGCAACTATAAAACATACCAACGGAACCCATAATTACTTTGTAGATGGGCTGAAGGTCTATACTAAAATGTTTACAATGTCATAAGCACAGCTGGAGTTAACATTTTCACCTGACACAGAAATGGAATTTGGTCGAAAGTAATGTTCATACTTGATCTCAAAACGTGGAAATTCAGTCTCCCAGACTCAGAACCTGTTCATCTGTAGTTTCTCCCATACAAAACCACCACAATAAGACTGGTCAAATACCTTGAAACAACCAACGAAGATTGGATACTGAAACTTGTTGAAAAACATGAAAGACCGAAGAAATTTCACTCTATTCTGAAAGAGAGCAAAAAATTCGCTACCGATCTCTT
>NW_026436016.1:0-241 GCF_001194135.2 Octopus bimaculoides
GGTGCCCCAGCATGGCCGCAGTCAAATGACTGAAACAAGTAAAAGAGTCATAGACTAATAGGAAAGTGGGTTATACATCTTTAGATTGTATACCTGACTTTCCTACTATAAAATAAGAATATAACGGAACGCTGAACTCCAGACTAAACAACTTAAACAACACTTTATTTCGGTGGTAAACATACAAATCTTTTGTTCTTGTTGTTACAGCTTCTGTGTGTATGAGCATAGTTGTTGGGAC
>NW_026436017.1:0-102 GCF_001194135.2 Octopus bimaculoides
ATAAGTATACACACACACAGAGAAAAGACGAGTTGTACAATTTAATTATTACATTAATTATTCAATTACTTACAAAGAAAGCACTCACCGAAGTTCGTTGTA
>NW_026436017.1:149-254 GCF_001194135.2 Octopus bimaculoides
GACAGTCTCACAAGACAACAATGAAACAAGGAACTCAGACGAACATATCCTACACTCCATATAACACTGTTATATATTAGTATCCTTATGTTAGCGTTAATCAGT
>NW_026436018.1:0-309 GCF_001194135.2 Octopus bimaculoides
ATACGTACATATTTAATATCGAAAGGAGAAACAATGAGGCACTGAGCTCAAGCTTACATGCATATATGCATACTCGTTTCAATAGAGATATGCTTAGAATTTGAACTCAGAACGTGAAGACGCATCAAATGTCACACAGCATTTTACCGGTCGTGTGGACGATTCTAACCTATCAGAGAAATAAATATTAGTTATAAATACAACTCCATTACTTTATTCAGATAGAGAAAAACAGAAGTGCAGGAAAATAGATTCGAGACAAAAGAAAAACTTTAAATTGCTTTCCGTAGTGAAAGAAACATTAAATAC
>NW_026436019.1:0-331 GCF_001194135.2 Octopus bimaculoides
TGTATGTATGTATATGCCTCTTTCTCTTTCACGCGTTAACTCTCTGTCTCTCAGTCTCTGTCTCTATTTGTCTAACTCTCTGTAATGAATATGTATACGTGTTTATATATTTATACATATAAACATATATACACATGTATGTATGTTCCTGCGTGTATGTGCATATACATATGCATATATACATTTACACACATATGGAAGCGAATATATGTTTGTCTATATGTGTATGTACGTGTTAGATACATGTATATATATATACATACACACTGACAAACACGGAAACACGCCCCTACACACATATATACATTCATATGCATATATATATATATAT
>NW_026436020.1:0-619 GCF_001194135.2 Octopus bimaculoides
GAGAGAGAGAGAGAGAGAGAGAGAGAGAGACGGTGGATAGAGAGAAAGGAAGAGAGATAGGGTGAGGAAGAGAGAGAGAGATGGAGAATTAGAAGCAGAAAATATGCATGCAAGCTAAATGTAAAATGGATTTGTGTGTGTGTGTGTGTTTAACAATGTTATGTACTACAAACACGTTCGTTCTGTGGACGTTAGGACTGAAACACGTTTCAGTGGTAGCTTGTACAGAATAGGATTAAAATTGTGAGGGATGCAATAAGTAAGGTACTTGGGTGAATCCCTTCTCGTTTGATAACCAAATCTCAACATGAGCACAGGAGAGAGAGAAAGAGAGAAAGAAAAGCAAAAAAAAACAAAAAACAAAAAAAAAACAATAATAAAACAATTAGCCAAGTGTTGTATGTATCCCGATTGAAGAATTTAGGGCAAATATAACCAAAGATTTTAAAATGCTGGGAGCAGTTCAAAGAAATACGACTGTTTAATCCAGACAGTGGTTACACCATAAAGTAATTATAATCCATTTGGACGATATCGCGTGTAATCCGAGATGCGATTCATATACCAAGTCATCAGTGGAGGCACAAAATGAGTCTATTGGTAGGCTGTCGTCTGCCAC
>NW_026436021.1:0-2435 GCF_001194135.2 Octopus bimaculoides
TTGATGACATTTACCATAACAGTGGCTATGGAACTGAGAGGAGGGTTGCCCCCATCTCTGGCTTCAATATACAATTTAAATGATTTCTTCTTTTCTAGATTAGAATGTTTGGCTTGGAATATTTCCCCAGATTGTTGCTCTATCCTAAAGTTGTTCATTGAGTCTTTAGATGTTAATGAACTGATATAATACAAAACTTTACCATTTTCTCCAATATCAGAGTCTTCTGCCATCATTACAACAATTGGTCTATTCCTTTGATGGTTATTTTGTATAGAGACATTGTATGTTTTCTCAGAGAAAATTGGTCTGTTATCATTTTCATCTTTCACAGTTATGTGCACATTTAAGACACCCTGTTTGGGTAGAGTTCCTCCATCCTTAGCAATTACTTCTATATTATAGCTATCTTTCATCTCCCTATCTAACTTTCCTTCTAAAACAATTTCTAATGATAGCAAACTATCTGCTATCTGAAATGTGGACAAAGAAAACTGTTGGTTATTTCCCTTTAATTCGTAATCCACTAATCTGTTCTGTAATCCAACGTCTTTGTCAATGGCATTGGGGATGGACTTTTTCATACCTTTTCCATCTCCTTCTCCAAATGTTAATTGAATTTCTCCCACAGGAAACTCTGGTTGATGGTCATTGATGTCTTCTATAATTACCTTAATTTTTAATATCTTTATAAATTTCCCTGCTTTATGAACTGCTACCTTAATTGTGTGAAAGCATTCTTTCTCAAAAGTACACAGGGACTCAGCATCCAGTGTTTGTGTGGTGTATATCTTTCCAGTGTTGGTCACATTAAATAGCTGTGTTCCCTTCTCTTGTAACTGACTGAATGATAATAATGCAGGGTCCTTTAACTTTGAATCAGCAGTAATGTCTCCTATGTTGATAACAGGACTGTTTTCTTCTTTCACATGGTAAACAATGTCTTTAGAGATAGAACAGTGAAGCAGACACTGTAATATCCATATCGCTATTAAGACCATCTTCATTAGTTGAGTTAAATACGAGTTAATTGATCTGAAATTACAAGAGAAAAGTGTCTTTCATATCGTTGGTAAAACCAGAAATATAATATGTAAAACATTAAATGAAAATTAGAATGGTGTGTAATGTGGAACAGTATATCAGTGGTGGGGAAATGATTGCACCCATAATTTAGCAGAGCATCAAGTTGAGTTGGCCTGATGCAGTTGATGTTCAGTTTGGAAAGTTGCAGGTCAAAGGCAGGAGAACAATAGGATCAGTCAGAGTTTAGTAGAGAAACAAATAACAATATTAGTTAATATTATGGCTTGATTTGGGAGAAGGTGGTGCATAGCTGGCTGAATCTATGAAGCAGATTCATATCTGGATTCACATCAGTGTTATAATCTACATTACACTGTCATTTATTGTCACAGTTTCATTACTTTCAACTCTATGGTTGTGTCCATGCTGGAGCACAATCATTAAAACTATAGATGGTACCTTGGCAATTATCAAAATTTGACTATTGAAGAGAGACATTAAATGATGATGATGATGATGATGATGGTGGTGGTCCAGATATGTCTCCATGTTTCGATGTAGTTTCATCAAATGCTTTTAAAATGACTGAATTCGGCCATACTACACTAACCTAATAATGTCATGTAGTACTGTTCCAATCTGATATACAATAGTATTATATAAAATACTTTTAAAACTAATTTCTTAAACCAGAATTAAAGTAACGTTTATCTTCTCTTGATCATGTTGACTGTTAAATTATTCTAGGAAATCATTTGTACACTGAAATAAGTTAAATTACTGCAGAAACACAAATCAATATTTCACTAATGATATAGTCAGCAGAAGTATTAGTACTATGAATAAATATTGAACAAATGAGATATGTAAATGAAAGAGATTGATAAGATACATTTACAGTAAATTTATATCAAAGATATATTATTATTATTAGTAGTAGTATATTTATATCAAAGATATATTATTATTATTATTATTATTATTATTGTGAATTAATGCAATCTTAGTATACTCTCATCAATATGACAAGAGGCAAAAACGAAACAGGGGTACCTATATTTCTTAAGCTAGCAATAGTTGTCATCATCGTCATTTATCTTTCGCTTTCCATGCTCGCATGGGTTGAACTATAATATATTAATAATAATTCATTTGTATATAATTTTTAAGAAACAGATTGCCTTCAACAAGAAATTTTTTAAACAAATGAAAGAAGGAAAATATAACTGGGATTACATACACGTAAATATATAAAGCAATATTTAATTAAAATATATATACATTAAACAAGACCAATATGACACTAGTTCACCTTAAAGGCAGCAAATACATTAAAACCAATAAAATCTGACAGAATATTAAATTTAGAAAGAGTTAAACAATACCACAACACAATATTCATTATTTAT
>NW_026436022.1:0-278 GCF_001194135.2 Octopus bimaculoides
TTAAACACATAAGAGATGGCCATAATCGGACATCTAAACCGCTAGAAGGAATAATTAAAATCCAAACCACAATTAGGGTTAATTTCGAAAGAGAATGAAAAATAAAAACATTTACGATCTATTTCCTGGACCATGGTTTCGAGCTATCTTCAGTAAATAAAGTAATTTACTAGGCGAAGCTCTCATCAGCAGGAAAGCCAAAGATTAATATTATAAGTCCGCTTGCGCGGTGGATTTGAAAGATTATAACATGTAAGCACGAGCCATGTTCTGTATTG
>NW_026436023.1:0-289 GCF_001194135.2 Octopus bimaculoides
ATATATGTATATATATAATACACACACACACACACACACACACATATTTTTTTAAATCCTTGTATATATTCGTTAGCCATTCCCCAGAGGGTTCTTGCTACCAAAAACGGAGTAGTGTCAATGTTAAAAGGGCGAAACTACAGGGATGTTTTGGGACAGTGACTGATAAGGAAGCAACTGCGAAATTTTCATGTATTGTGTATTTACCTATTTTTCGTTTGTTTTTGTGAATTTTCCGTTGTTACGAATTTAGCAAATTTTTCCATTCAACACTTGAAATATACATACA
>NW_026436024.1:0-445 GCF_001194135.2 Octopus bimaculoides
ACACACACACACACATATATATATATATATATATATATATACATGCGCACCAATGTATGCGTATATATGTATATACATTAGGAATATGTATACACAGACATATACACACGCACGCACACTCACATAATTGCAATACAGAAATAGTTTTCTCTAATTTATGATATATGGTGCATAAAACTGAAATGTAGTAGATGAGAAACTTGGTCATATTATTACATAATGCATCGAATACCAACTCAAATAGCTTATCGATTTGAATAATATGTCATGCTTTGCTACATCAAAAGCACAATAAAATGCAATTTTAAGTTATAGATTCATGTGGCAGTAGCCTGTACTATTGCCGTAGTGTAACAAAGGAGATCGATTTGTGAATACTACACCTATTATCCACCTCAAATTATATGTGTGCTAACTAAATTCATCCTGAGTAAGGATCTATAAT
>NW_026436025.1:0-304 GCF_001194135.2 Octopus bimaculoides
CTAAAAATTTCTGTTCGCTGAAAGTATAAACAAAATATGTGCTTTGGCTAGTCTTAAAGTTACGGTTACTTATGTCTGAGGGGACACAACATGCCGAAACACCGGTGTTCCACCAGAATACTGTACAACAATGGGATAAATCGAGAGAGAATATGTTCGTGTGTGTGTACGTGTACACACACACACACACACACACACACACACACACACATCACACATCTACATATATAAAATGGGGAAAAGCAAGATGATTTTACGTCTGTTAATTTGTTTGTAAACACACACATATACTTGCATATATGTT
>NW_026436026.1:0-227 GCF_001194135.2 Octopus bimaculoides
TGCCAGTTTTTATTTAAATGACTTCAAATTTTAGCAGCATGTGTAGAAACAGGTCAAAATTTTGTTTAGTATTTGATATGTTTATCTTTTCTGGTAAAGAAATGGCATTCACTGGAAGAAAAAAGGCATTTTGTGAGTTGGAGTATGCTCGAACACAGTCGAACAAGACTGTGCAAAGTGCATTTGTGAGAGAGTTCTCTAAAACGTCACCAACGGCAATGCAGATT
>NW_026436027.1:0-620 GCF_001194135.2 Octopus bimaculoides
TATATAAACAATATTCATGAGATTACTATAATCACAGTTCCCTTATCCAGCAGAAATAAATATATATATTTATATTTTTAAAATACACACACACACACACACACTCACACACACACACACACATACACACACATTCCATTCATTTATCAATAAAATTTTTGTCTCGTTTTCTATTTCAGTTTTACCAAAATCGGTCACAATCAAGGCTACTTCTGACACAGATCCAGTGGAAAATAAGAATAAAAGTTATGAATGCCTTATTAAAGACACCAACCCTGAATTTTCAGTCTATTGGTCGATTACTAAGAAAGATGGAAAACCAAAAAATGTTACAAAGTATATTTCAAATAAGCCAAGCAAATCAGGAAACCTGACCACTTTATCATCAAATCTGACATTAACTCTTAAAAAGAATTTTCAGAAATTACAGTGTATTGCATATTTTCCGGGTAAAAATGAATTTGTTAACCATTCAAAGGAACTCGATTTGCATATAAAATGTAAGTTTTTTTTCCCTTATCTCTATAAAGCACAAAGTATAGATTTGTTCAAAATATTTTTGTGAAATATTTCTTCATTTCTAGATTTATATTTACCACAACAATGAGAAGATTACACAA
>NW_026436028.1:0-938 GCF_001194135.2 Octopus bimaculoides
GTGTGTGTGTGTGTATGTGTGTGTGTGTGTGTGCGTGTGTGTGCGTGTGTATGGTCGTATTGCTTATTGCTTGAAAATAAGATGATAAATTGGAGCGCTGTGATCGTCATTGGTCATAAAACCATTTCATAGCTCCCACAATCTCTCTAAAAGAGATTAAAATAACAACAAAAACGACATATAATAATAATGATAATAATAATAATAATAATAATAATAATAATAATAATAATAATAGAAAATGGTAAATGCGGAGGAAGGAGAGAAATAAAGAAAAAAATATAAACAAGATGGCGATATATGAATTTAGAAAATTATGTCACCACTTTTTAATGCATTTTCTTGTATTTTGTATCGTATTAAATGTTTTAAATCCAAATATTACATTACGTTATGTTATATTCTATTTGTTTTATGTAAAACAACTCTTATTGTTCTTTTTATGAACGTATTTCAATGAAATATTTTATAGTTTCAATACCGCATTGAAGTAATTTTCTTAGAAAAAATAAAAAAACACGTATTCGGTTTTAGCATCACAAACTCTTCACCTCTTCCATTTTATCTTACTGCTGCATTTTTCTTTGTTTTATTTTTGTTTTGCTTTTTCTTTTTTGCTTTTCTTTTTCTATTTTCGTTTCCTTGCATTAGTTCCTCTCTTTTTCCTTTTTCTCTTTCCTTTTTTTCTTTCTGTGTATATTTTGTGTTTCCTTTGATTTTTCAACGTTTCTTTACTTCTATCGTCCTCTCGTCTCTTTCATTTTCGTTTCAAGACGATGTTTGGATGGTTTCCTTTAAGTTTTTGTACTCAATAATACTCTATCTATACGATACTGTACCCAATGTGTCGATTATTTCTTCTCTCCTAAACCTGTCTCAGACGAAACTCTGACGCCTCACCACTCTCTCTCTCTCTCTCTCTCTCTCTCTCTCTCTCT
>NW_026436029.1:0-288 GCF_001194135.2 Octopus bimaculoides
AGTAGTAGTGGTGGTGGTTGTAGTAGTAGTGGTGATTGTGGTAATGGTTATGGTGGATGGTGATGGTGGTAGTAGTAGATTAGTAGTAGTGGTGGTGGTGATGGTGGTAGTTAGTAGTAGTAGTAGTAGTAAACTAGTAGTAATGGTGGTAGTTGTAGTAGTAGTGGTGGTTGTGGTAGTAAGTAGTAGTGGTGGTGGTAGTGGTTGTGGTGGCGGTGATGGTGGTAGTAGTAGATTAGTAGTAGTGGTTGTAGTAGTGGTAGTAGTAGTAGTAGTAGTAGTAGTAGT
>NW_026436030.1:0-736 GCF_001194135.2 Octopus bimaculoides
ATCTGATCTGGCAGAGTTTCTACAGCTGGATGCCCTTCCTAACGTCAACTTCTCCGAGAGCGTAGTGGGTGCTTTTTGCGTGCCACCGGCACGAGGGCCAGTCTGGCAACGACCACGCTCAAATGGTGGCCCTACCTCTACCCGGAATTCTTCACTGTACTCGTTGCCAACCCTCACCTTACTGACAGCGTCTCTGTACATGGCTCGCACAGCTCTAACTATTCATCTATCCCTAGTTTCCTCATTGACCACCAGATAAGGGATCGGAGGACCCTGTCAAAGGCTTTCTGCATGTCAACGAAAGCCAGGTACAGAGGTTTATCCTTGGCTAGGTATTTCTCCTGCAGCTGTCTTACCAGAAATATAGTATCAGTGGTGCTTTTCCCTGGCACGAATCTAGACTGCTTCTCATCTGATCAGACTCTCTCCCTAATTAGTTGGGCTATGACCCTCTCCGTGACCGTCATTACCTGGTCCAACAACTTGATACCTCTGTAATTGTTTGAGTATAAAGCGTCACCTTTACCTGTGTAGCAGTTGACTATGGTGCTGCTACACCAGTCATTGGGTATGACTCCTTCGTGTATCACCTGGTTACCTATATGGATGACTAGGCTATAGCCGACACTGCCAGATATTTTGAGCATCTCTGCAGTGATTCCTGATGGGCAGGGGGCTTTCCCTAACTTCATACTCTTGATCGCTTTATCTACCAAGGTACTGTCAATTAGGATAG
>NW_026436031.1:0-213 GCF_001194135.2 Octopus bimaculoides
GTGTATACATATATATATATGCATGTATGTGTATATATATTATACTAATACATTTGTTTGTTTTCTAAATCTCTCTCTCTCTCTCTATATATATATATATATGAAAAAACGTATTGTTAACAAATGCCGGGATGCGTGGCATTCATCGTTATTTATTTAATGCATTTTTCATTTTATATATATATATATATATATATATATATCATCGTTATT
>NW_026436032.1:0-234 GCF_001194135.2 Octopus bimaculoides
GTGTGTTCCTATATATGTAAATATGTGCATGTGTGTGTTTCTGTGGGGATAAAGGTTTATACACATAATTGGATGGAATTCATTGGAATATTGAGAAATATGTGTCGATATGTTAGCACGAATGCGTGAACTTACATATGTCTATATAAAAAAAAGGAGAGATAGAGATACTGATTCATAAATTCACACGTACACGCAAATACACACAATTGTATAAATTCACATATTCCTACA
>NW_026436033.1:0-935 GCF_001194135.2 Octopus bimaculoides
CGAGAATGGACGAGGATAGCTGTGTGAAAAAGTGCCACACCCTAGTGGTTTAGGGAATCTGTGGAAGAGGTAGACCCTGGAAGACCTGAAATGAGGTGGTGAAGCACGACCTCCGAACATTAGACCTCACCGAGGCAATGACTTGTGACCAAGACAAGACCTTTGGAAATATGCTGTGCGTGAGAAGACCCAGCAGGCCAAGTGAGACCAAAATCCAAGGCCTCTGCCAGGAATGTAGGCAGCCCACTTACACGTAACATTCCTTCATTGGACACTAAACTCCGCTTGCAAAGACCTGTTGAGGCAAGTGAAATTGAAATCGAACTAAGTTTATTGGAACACTAAACTTGGCTTGCGAAGACCTGTTGGGGCAAGCAAAAGCAAAATCGTAATGGTACCTGTACTAGTGGAGCACTAAGAGCACCGTCTGAGCATGATCGATGCTAGAGCCACTGCTTGGGTTACATGCCGGTGGCACGTGAATAGCACCAGCGTGATAGTTACCAACGTCGCCTTCCTGGCACGTGAAAAGACATTCGAGCGAGATCGTTGTCAGTGCCGATAGACTGGCTCTGTGCAGGTGGCACGTAAAATATACCATTTCAAGTGTGGCCGTTGCCAGTACCGACTGACTGGCCTTCGTGCCGGTGGCACGTACAGGCACCCACTACACTCTCTGAGTGGTTAGCGTTAGGAAGGGCATCAAGCTGTAGAAACTCTGCCAAATCAGATTGGAGCCTGGTGTAGCCACCTGGTCCACCAGTCCTCAGTCAAAGCGGATGTTAATCGCTGATGATGATGATGATATATATATCCATATATATAGGCACACACACATATATATATACACATATACATATATATATATATATATACATATACACATATATATTCACATATATATATATATATATATATATATATATATATATATA
>NW_026436033.1:2594-7177 GCF_001194135.2 Octopus bimaculoides
ATAAATCTCTCTGAGAGATTTAGAAATGTATTATTTCTAAATTTGAAATCAGTGAATGCATTTCACTAGAATTATTATATGTTTACAAGAGCTTGACGGGCATCTTCGACTAGCAAGTCATACTACTCCAGACTGATGACGAGCAAAGACTCAAAAACATGTCTCTGGATGCAGGCTTAGCTGGGTGGAGGTGCTTGTCTCCCCCTTGTAAACATAAGGACACAGGAAATGTGTCAAGGTCGACAGGAAGCGGTGCAGCTTCCTAGGTCTAACCAACAGTAGTATTATTCCCTTCAGGGGACTGTCACATTAAGTTGACAGCATACAACGACTTCATCGTATCACTACTGCATAAATCTCTCTGAGAGATTTAGAAATGTATTATAATAGATTAAGTGTTTCATAAATCACGTAAGTGGAAAGAAAAAGGGAAATAATCCAGTGAATTTGCATTTAGACTATGTTTACGTTTGTAAATCTTCGTAAATAACGTGTAGCAATAAATTTCCTTATAATGTGAATTGTTAATATGGGTAACTTTTAATAGTGTATCAAAATAATTACAGCAATTAACCTAAGTAAATGGCTATACATATTATTATAAAGTAATAAAAGATTAAATTACGTGAAGAAATGTGTTTGCAATAAATACATATTTAAATGCATATTCAAACTAAATCAGAATTATCCGTTAGAAATAATGTGCGTTCTTTTATATTACTTTATGACATAAACGTATATTAATAAAAGCAGAACTCAATATTAGACAGAATATAGAAGTTAAGTACAAGTAGAAAGAGAATATCTTAAAATATAAGTCTAGATAAAGAATAGAATAATTTAAAACTGGATTTGAGAGAGATGTACGAAGGGAAGTAATCATGTATTTTATTGTATTATATTACTTACGAAAACCAGATCGTTAATATATACATAAATAATTACGTAAACTATTTGAATATGGAACTATTTTACAAAGAGGGAAAATGTAAGAAAATTAAGAAAAATAATGAGTGTTGGCAAAGTAAACTTAGTTAGTGTGCTATATCGCGTGCTATTAAAATAAATTATAGTAAAGGATCCACATTTAAGTTAGAACAAGATGTAAGTTAATGAATAGAATGGAGAAGGATTAATTTAATTTGCTTGTTAATGTTAGGTCTATATAAGTGATCAAAAAGCTTAATCTACTTTCGCTTTACATAATTCCTCAACTATTACTGTTCTTGGAGTAGAATAATCTGTACTAACTTGAGAAGGATGGTGTGTAGGACCAGCTAGCATTGAAATTAGTTATAATTATTATTATAGATAATATTATTATTGTTATTATTATTATTATAAAAATTAATATTGTTATTATTATTATTATTTAGGAGTTGGATATATGTGAAAATAATATTATATAAATAATAAAAGGAACCCTATGTGTATAGATAATGGGAACATGTTTGTTAAAAAAACTAAAAGTAATATTAATGTTAGGTTGATATTAAAGTTATGGTCGTGTCTGTACAATGCAGAAGTGCTGCGTTAACATATATGGATACTACGGTGGGAAATAAAATATATAACGTTATAATTAACTTGAATATATTTGAGTATGATTATAAAACCAAAGGATAAAAATTATAAACAATAAAAAAATGTGATAAGAATAAAAGCCTTATCTAGTAACAATAAGTTGGAGGAATAGTCCAAAGGGGTTAAATGCAAGTAATTAAAAAAATTCTATTACCTAAATTAAATTAAATTTAAAGTAGAGAAAGTGTACATAACATATATGATGTGATGGTCAACTAGTGTGAATGGTGGTAGTTAAATTAAAAAATAACTGAATGTATGAAATGGGATGAATCAATGAAATGAGCGGAATGTATGTTTCCTCCAATGTTGGCATCGATATGCTCTCTGGGTAATCTGGTTCACTAATGAGGAACAGCTCCAAGTTACAAAGAGGACAAATATCCTTACCTTTATCATAGGGTATTGAAGTATCTAGTATTGACCATTCTGAACAGAATTGCTTATTGTGGTCCTTAAGTTTCCAAATTAACTTGCTAAGTCCCGTGCTATTATGTTTATTCTTATTCCTAAATGTTGTGTAATGATTTGAAATTCTCCTAGATAGCTGTGATGAAGAACAACCTATATAATAAAAAATCATCTGTGTTAGTGGTTACTTTACATTGATAAACAGTATTTTTGGTTTTAGCATTCACACTCAAAAATTTGATTCTGTTAGAATTAGATTCCAAAATACTAATCTTGTTGTTATAATAAATATTGTTGTATTTACTATTGTTGCTCTTATTAACTATATTTTTATCTAAATAAATATTGTCACCATGGGAATGGGTTGTATTGATGGAATTATTGTTATTAGTATTACTGACTAGATGCGAATCCAAAAGTCTAAAATTATGGGAAGAAATCATTTGCAATATATTTTTTGTATAAGAAAAACCAAATCTAACCTTGATGATTGGGTAATAGTGAGAACCCTTATGAAAATTCTTTTTCACCGCGTCATGGAACTGCAAAACCAAATTAGATTTAGTTTGTTTCCCAAAAGGAATGATAAACCAGATGTTGTCATCAGATCTAAGTGCAGTGTTGGTATTACTATATCTAAAAAATGTTAGTTTACTATTGTTATTAGGGGGGGTTTAAAATCGGTAAAACCTCCTCTTTTATGCGAAGGATCATATGTATGTATCTCATTCTCGATAAAATGAGAAGAAGAAGAATTCACTAACAAAATTAATATATCTGACTTTGTCTTTATAACCTGCTTTGAGTAAGGCTGAGTTATAAAAGTCAGCCTCTTCATTGAAAATGCTGGAGTTAGTTGAAAGATTAGACAGTCTAAGTGATATATTTTTAACTAAATTACTGGTCACTGATCTAGAATGGTTGCTAAAGTGGCTAATGTACTTAAGGTTCGTAGAGGGTTTATGGTATGGGAAGTAAGTGTTGCTATGTAAGTCCAGAGTTACATCAAGGAAGTTAGGTACGGAGACTTCATCCTCAAAAATTATGCCAAAACCCATTCTCCAGAAGAATCTAACTAATCTATTTTTAAATTCTTGAATATGTTGGTTAGTGGCATTTTGGAGGTAGAGTAGACAATCCATTAATGTTTGGGAATTGGTCTGCCAGTTCATAGAGTATATATGAACAAACTATATCAGCTATCTGAGCAGAATCTGAACTTCCAATAGGGACGTCAAAAGCTTTTGGAGTATCTTTGCGTATCCAGAGCTTATTATTAAATTTTATTATCGATTTTCAAGCAGTTAAGACAACACTAATTTCGTCCCGAGAGACCTGCCTTATTATGGGTAAACCAGAGTGCCTTATTAAGTATTATGGGGTTTATTGATGAATAGAAATTAGAAATGTCGAACTGGATGAATTTAGTATTACTCTTATCTTTAATGGAACTAAACCATTCTATTACCTGGGACGAATTAGACCATAATCTTAGTTTTAATTTATCCACTATTGTAGGTATGTATTTATCTAGAATGTTTTTGCTAAGCACACCTATGTCTGGTCTAGAGGGACAAATTAGACGTAGAGTAAGGTTAGTCCAAAAATTTTTTTTGGTCCTTAAGAACAAAATTCATAAATAATAAATTAAGTGTTTGATAAATCCCGTATGTAAGTAGAAAGAAAAAGGGAAATAATCCAGTGAATTTGCATTAAGACTGTATGTTTACGTTTGTAAATCCTCATAAATAACGTGTAGCAATAAAGTTACTTATAATGTGAATTGTTAATATGGGTAACTTTTAATAGTGTATCAATGTATATACACATATATATAGACATATATGTATACACACATATATATACACACACATATATATATATACATATGTAAGAACGACCGTGCGAACTCAAAAAGGAGAAATGGTGACGAATGGAAAAACAGAGGACTCCTTTTATTTAATGTGTCACACGGTCGAACTCAAAATAATATATCAAAGATGATATACAAATAATGTTATACTACGATAACATTAGTGAATTCGTAAATACCAGTAATGAAAGACCACAACCGTATGAGATGAATAAGAGATATTTATTATGGCGTTAAAGATGTATGTCTGTGTGAGAGTGTGAATGCGACATATAATAACATAATCAAAGACAGGCCGTCGTACAAAGAAAAGTATTATGTAAGTGATACATGTACGTGTATGTGCGATATTACAGCAGATAGAAAGAGTCAGTAACACGTGAGCATTTATACCAGTTCTTGAGTACACAATAGTATGAGTCTATATGTGAAAGAAGTGAGTTGAGGCTGTGTGTGGCAGAGCTGATCACTAGTTGTGATGTTGTGGCATCGATGCCGGGCCGTGATTCTTGTTATACAGATGTTCGTCGCTGGCTGAAATTCTTGTCTGTTTATTTATCGTGGTGAAGCTGAGTCACCTAACAGAATCGAAGAGAGAGATGTGCTGCGGTGGTTTAGTTTGGTGTACATAGAAAGTCGTGTAGACGCTGGTGGTGAAGAGGCTGCTTGGTAGTAATCGTGTTGGTCATGACGATGATGCTGGTTAGTAGTCGTA
>NW_026436033.1:9308-10522 GCF_001194135.2 Octopus bimaculoides
ACTATCTCAGGCAATAAAGAATCCTGATGATATTGTAATCCTACAGAATGACCTAAATGCAATATATGAGTGGGCAGAGCAAAACAATATGCAGTTCAATGCGGAAAAATTCAAGTACTGCGCTACAAGGCCACAAGTGCCTCCCAACTGGCATACACAGGACCTGGAGGTACTGCAATCCCAGAACCACAAGCCGTGAGAGACCTGGGCTCTTGTGATCAAGGCTCTCTGTGTGGCTGAGGGCATGTCTGAGAGGGACGTTATGAGCAGTAGTGGTCCCAAAATAGTGCCTTGCGGAACACCGCTCACTATTTGCGTGTCCTTGGAGGTGGCCCCATTGGCTATTACCACCTGACATCGCTGACCTAAAATGTGTCTCATTTCAAGCCATTGGTTCGTCTGGTATTGTGGAGAGGAAAGTGTCGAGTTTTGTTTTGAAGACCTCTGTATCCATGTCTTGCAGGTCTCTCAATTGTTTTGGCAAGGCATTAAAGAGCTGAGGTCTTCTGAAACCGAGGCTGTTGCAGTACCTTGTTCTTATGTGAGATGCAGTGGACGGTACCTTTGGTACCATGCAGTGGCGACCTGTGTGGGCATTCGTGTAGTGCTTGATGCCAAAGTTTGGTACCAGCCCTTCCAGTATTTTCCATATGTATATTATTACATATCTCTCCCGCCTGCGCTCAGGGAGTAGAGACCTAATGTCTTCAGTCGCTCCCTGTAATTCATCTGCTGGACTGTGGCGATCTTTTTTGTATAGTGACGCTGAATTGCTTCAAGTTCTGCTGTCCGCTTGACACTGTGTGGTAACCACAACTGAGAGCAATAGTCTAGGCGGCTCAGAACAAATGTCTTCCATAGAGTCAACATGACTTTTTGATCCCTTGTTCTGAATGTCCTCAGTATCTACCCTGCCAGTTGTCTGCACTTTGCTGTCAACTTGACAATGTGCATGTGAAATGATGCATCACTACACAAGTTGATGCCCAGGTCTCTTACTTTCTGTGGTTCTGGGATTGCAGTACCTCCAGGTCCTGTGTATGCCAGTTGGGAGGCACTTGTGGCCTTGTAGCGCAGTACTTGAAAATTTTTTGCATTGAACTGCATATTATTTTGCTCTGCCCACTCATATATTGCATTTAGGTCATTCTGCAGGCTTATGATATCATGATTCTTTATTGCCTGAGATAGTTTTGTGTCATCAGCGTAGCTAG
>NW_026436034.1:0-430 GCF_001194135.2 Octopus bimaculoides
TAATAATAATAATAATAATAATAATAATGATAATAATAATAATAATTGATTCTGTCTACTGGAAGCACAAGGCCTCAAATTTGGGGGAAGGGATTACGTCGATTACATCGACCCGAGTGCGTAGCTGGTATTAATTTTATCGACCCTGAAAGGATGAAAGGCAATATCGACCTCGCCGGAATTTGAACACAGAACATATAGACAGATAATAATGATGATAATGATAGTGAAGTGAAAGCACTTTATAAAAATAAAACTACTGAACAATAATAATAATAATAATAATAATAATAATAATAATAATAATAATAATAATGATAGTCCTTTCTACTATGGGTACAATGCCTTAAATTTGGGGGAAAGAGATAGTCGATAACATCGACCCTAGTAATAATAATAATAATAATAATAATAATAATAATAATAATAA
>NW_026436035.1:0-273 GCF_001194135.2 Octopus bimaculoides
TATATATACATGCATGCATACATACAAACATACATACATACGTATAAATTTGCAGTTACTCTATCAAGATTAGAAGCTCAGGTCTATACCTGTAATTATTGGGATCCTAGGATATGTAATACACTGTCTAAACACCAATCTTGAGAAATTAAGCTTCTTAAAAATAGAAACGTAAAAGCTAATTCGAAGACTGCAGATTCAATCCATCACTGGAGCTGTACAAATCTGTAAAACTTTCCAGAAGTTTAGTATTTAAATATATATGAGCATGTC
>NW_026436036.1:0-226 GCF_001194135.2 Octopus bimaculoides
CATATATATATATCAAAAGGATGTGTTATAATATTATTCCACAGTCATACCAACAATCCAACATAGCACCATCATCAGCTTCCCCATGGATATCATTATGGTTTCGACACCTGGGCAGTACCATTCAATCCGGGAGTGTGAACAGCACTAAAATAAGTCTTGTTTGGGAACAAACATACCAAAGAAGCCACAACTTTCAAACATATTTACCCTATGTTCAACAGTC
>NW_026436038.1:0-391 GCF_001194135.2 Octopus bimaculoides
ACGACGCTCTTCCGATCTATATACATATACATACATACAGACATGTATATACATATATACCGGCTTATGGTTTATGAATGTAAGTTACCCTATTGTGATTACACATTTCTCTCTATCTCTCCTCTCTGTCTCTCTCTCACTCTCTCTCTCTCTCTCTCTCTCTCTCTCTCTCTCTCTCTCTCACCCCCGGGAACCCGTCTTCTCCACCGTCACCTTTTGTTTGTCTCACTCTTCGACTACTTTTTGCCCATCACTTCAATCATTTCTTTGATTTATGAGAATATGTGCAAAGTGTATGGCGCACTTGTGTATGGCGCACTTGTATGCAGGTATGTGTGTTCGTAAGTATGCATGTATGTATGTGTATGTGTATGCATGTATGTATGTATGT
>NW_026436039.1:0-1279 GCF_001194135.2 Octopus bimaculoides
CGGATTCATATCAGAAGGACTGTGTGAATCGAATCACGTCGGGGTCACCAGTTTGTAAGAAATGTGGTTATACACCATTAGGTGTATACCCACTTCCGTACATTAAATTCGGAATAAACAACGTAACGCAGAACTCTGAACTATCAACACAACAATATTTATTTATGGAGGAAAATAGGCAGCTTTAATCTTGGCTGCTGAGACGCCGGAATGTTGTTGTGAGCTGTCCCCTGAGTTGGAAAGCTGGAGCGACAGCTTGACATGACCTTGCTCATGGCCGGCCGGCCGAGAAAGAGAATGAATAAGGGCGCCAAACTTGGATATTGATGACTACGCATGCGCACGAGACAAGGCGTTACTACATATATATATATATGGTCGTTTGTATCCTCCATTCAAAGTCCAACAGGGAAAATATCATGTGCAGCAAATAAAGCTTCTGTTAATTTTTCATGAGTGTTGTTCATCATTTACACGCAGCCAACCACCCAACACAACCACTGTAGAAGAAGACCTCTCATACAACACCTTGTCTTAGAATATATGAAGTAAGCGCCAATAAAATTAATGTGTTAAGAAAGGAAACTTCACTTAATCGGAACTATACGAGTATCGAGGAGAGATAAACAGAGTTGAAAAAAAGGCTTAGATCAACCAAAGACAAGAGCAACATCACAAAGTTAAAAAAATTAAACGTGTTGAGGTACAAGAGTTTCAATAAATTAAAAGTGGAAATAATGTAGTAAGGGAAAAGCAAATCTGATTTTTGACAGACAACTCTGGACAAGAGATTTGTTGAACTGAATGTAACAGGGATAAGATGAATAAAAATTAATTAGAATGCTAGTATCAAGGGAAATTGGTTTAAAGTAGATTATTAGAATTTATTGATAAAGTTGAGGATCAGGTCGTTTCAACTCGCTCAGATTGAGACATGTGTCAAAGACAAAGATGAACATGGAAATACATAGTTAAATTATTGTTATCATTTTTAATACAGTGAACTTGAAATAATTAATGCGATGAGGAAAAGACGTTAGCTCGATGACTAATTATGGTTCGAAACATTTTGGTATGTGCGGCAGACAATTCTGGGTGATCTTTCTAAAGCTTTTCAGTGAAGCATAGACGTAGACCATATTGGGCGAAATAATGCGGAAACAAGCATTAAATATGAAATGAGACACTTGGGCGTGGCTGTTTAGGCGTTGACGATTTAGTATGGCTGACTGTACGTTTAGCACTGGAGGCAAACATGTATATATATATATATATATAT
>NW_026436040.1:0-306 GCF_001194135.2 Octopus bimaculoides
TATGAGTGTACATTTAATTATATTGTTGACAGACATAAATGCACTCTTTCTTATATTGTTGCTGAAACTGCCAGATCATGTGATTTTCCTCTGTTTTGAGCTCATGAGTGACAGATATCCAGTTGCATCATAACAGATGAATCTCCAATCAACAATATATAGAATATCAATGTCTATTCAGGCACTGATGTCACAACAGTCAGTGGGCTTATTAAAAAATATTTAATAGTGATAGAAGCAGTGTGAATACCAGAAGATAATCTTTATCTTCGAGTTAAAGATATATAGAATATCAGTGTTTAACAC
>NW_026436041.1:0-1199 GCF_001194135.2 Octopus bimaculoides
AAAAATTTTCTGCACTTTCGTCATAAAATATCTTTATTATTGTCACATGGTTTTCTGCGCATGCATGCTTGTAGTTGGTACTATTGTGGTGACATGATCCAAGTTGGAGCCAGATCGTGCCATTTTTCTTTCTGGTTTTACAGTGTAAGCATGGCTGCTCCCCTAGCGATGTGCACCAAAGAAGAACAAAGAGCGGTGATCCAAGAGATGATTAATGGTGAGCCAGTTCATCATTAGCATCTCTCGAGCTTGCTGAATCATCTCATCAGTAGTGAAGATTGATGGGCATTTTGCTCCCTCTTTGTGCGTCACGCCTTTCCAATCACAACTAAACTTCTCAATCCACCCCCACACATACACTTCTACATGGTAGTTCACTGTCCCGATGTTGTGCTAAAACCTCACTTTGAATTCCAGCACCTGACACACCTTCCGACCAGAGAAACTGGATCACTGCTCTTTGTTCTTCTTTGGTGCACATGGCTTGTGGAGTGGCCATGCTTATGTGGTACAATCAGGCTCAAACTTCATTTACGTGAGCTTAATAGTACCAACTAGAAGCAAGCATGCGCATAAGGCAGTGTGACAATAATAAAGATATGTCGTAGCAAAAGTACAAGATAATTTTGACTTCCCCTTGTGTGTGTGTGTGTATGTATGTACATACACACATATACATTCACACATACACACATAGAGTGTCATCTTACCTTAGGTGCATGAGGATTAAATTCCACAGCTCTGTGAATGGCTTCAACAGCTGACATTTCTGCTGAGCTGAGACCTCTTTTAGAAGCAACATCTGGGGAAAATCTGTAAAGAAAATCAATAACAAAATAAACAGCCACAAAACCTTATTGACCAGACAGAAACTGGGCAGCTTTGGGTGGGAATTGATTTGAGCTGGGATGACCTGTTGGGTGAACACTCCTTCCCGATTAGATCACTGAGAAAAACTGAAGTAAAAATGATGACGTTTTCATAATAATGATGATGGTGATGATAATGATGAAACAATGAGCAAGTAACAATAACAATGAGAGATACAGCTGTGAAATGTGGCCAGTGAGAGAGGCAGTTGGGAAATGTGGCCAGTGAGAGAGGCAGTTGGGAAATGTGGCCAGTGAGAGGCAAATGTGAAATGTAATCAGAAAGGCAGGTGTGAAATGTGGCCAGTGAGAGAAGAAGATTTGATCAAA
>NW_026436042.1:0-592 GCF_001194135.2 Octopus bimaculoides
CATACATACATACATACATACATACATACATACATACATACATACTCTAATGTTAGTTAACTGTTAGTTTATTTACAAAATCCTCTTAAAAATCAAAATACATATTTTTTATAAATTTAATAATTTTTTGGCAGAATCTGAATCTCTAATGTCCAAAGTATATAAATCCAAAAACGTTTCGACAAAACACGTAACAGAAATGCTTGAGTTAGGATTAAGAAAATCCCTGCTAAAGAGGATAATTACATTCTTCTTTAGCAAGATAATTTCTACAGAAAATAATAACTTTATCACATCTGCAGTTATTTTTAATTTAAATGTTGCACGCATTGTAATACAAAAAGAATAATTAACTGGATATATGTTTGTGTGTGTACGTGAACAGGAGAGAAAGAGAGAAAAAAGAGAGGAAGCAGGAAAACTATAATGGACAAAATTAGCTTTTAAAAGCTAATGTGTCGAAATTTATCAATCAAATTGCTAGATAAATAGAAGGCAAGCTATGTTCTTTTTTACTCTAGGCACAGAGCCCAAAATTTCGGGGGAGGGGACTAGTCGATTAGATCGACCCCAGTACGCAACTGGTACTTAA
>NW_026436043.1:0-456 GCF_001194135.2 Octopus bimaculoides
TCTCTCTCTCTCTCTCTCTCTGTCTGTCTCTCTGTCTGTCTCTCTCTCTCCCTCTCTCTATCTATCTCTCTATCTGTCTCTCTCTCTCTCTACTTTGAACGGTATACCGTATATAGTGTGTTAGTGTAAGCCTTAAAGATACACGTTTCTTGCGTTTGAATTGAATAGATATTTCTGTCAGGTTAATTCTGCATGCCTTCAAGCAACTTCGTTTGACAGGCTTCCCTGACCTGCAGTTTACTCAATAGAGCAGGTTTAGCAACGTATGGCATCCGATGAATAAATCTAGATCGAGTAGACAACCACATCAATGCATTATAATCTGATGGTAAACGGACACGCAGATATTATATACACACACTTTCTTAATAAAATTCATACATGCATATAGACACACTAACATGCATACACACGCACACACACATACAAGTATACATATGTATATATATATATATA
>NW_026436043.1:466-769 GCF_001194135.2 Octopus bimaculoides
ATATATATATATATATGTTTATATGTAAATATATAAATCTAGGCATACAAGAATATATATGTATATATGTATGTATATACATACACACACATATATATGTGTGTGCATGTGTATGTATACGTACACATATACACATATATACATGTATGCATATATCTACATATATATAATCATATGTACATACAGGTACATATATGTATCATATACATATATATTTATGTATGTAAATATCATGCACACGTACATACACATACATATATATGCATGTATGTATGTATGAGTCTATGTATATGAGACACACAA
>NW_026436044.1:0-387 GCF_001194135.2 Octopus bimaculoides
ATACCCATACAGAAACACACACACACAAACACACAAACACACACACAGATACACATACACATGGACATATATGTGTATCTAGATGTTAGTTTACGAGCTGAAATCTTAATAATTATAAGCAGCGAATTTTGTGTCAAAACATTGAAAGTAGAATATAGAATATTAAGAAAGAAAAGGAAAAAAAAGAAAGAAAACTATCGAAAATGGCGGAACATGGAATCTGATGTTCTATGCATCTGAAAAAAGCAAAAAAAAAAAATCCAAAAAACAAAAAGAATAAAGACCACACCCGTAAAAAAGCAATGCTTTACTTACTCGTTAACCATTTAATGAAATAGTAATAATAGTAATAATGATAATGAGGATAATAATAATGATAATGATGAT
>NW_026436045.1:0-203 GCF_001194135.2 Octopus bimaculoides
AATGATTGACAGGACACAGAGAGCAAATCAATTATGAGAACATCAGAAAAATTTTGTCAAGTTGACCTGTATCAACATGAGCAGGAACCTAGCTAAATTTTAATATATTTCTAATTTATAATATTCAAAGTCAATTACAGAGCAACAGTGAATCAGTAAGATGAAACAATTTATTAAGAAATAGGAACCGTACTTAAAGTTTG
>NW_026436046.1:0-533 GCF_001194135.2 Octopus bimaculoides
TAAGAATAAACTTAAAATAAAATAAAATAAAAAATAAAGGGAGTCATATCTGTGGGGCGGGTAATCTAGGAAGTAATAAGAGAAAGTCTGGATAGTCAAGCAAGCTACATCTAAGCTATTTAGATGGGTTGGTGAAGGGTGGTGAGGAACAATCTAAATGTAGAAGATAAAGTGATAAATAGAATAAATACAGAGATCTTAAAGGTGGTAAGGGATAGATATGTATGAGCTGTGTCTGCCTATCTCAGTTGTGGGTCGTAAATAAGAAGTGTCATGCCAGAATAGACTTGGAACATGAAACATGATATTCTTGTGGTCAGTGGTCAACCTAAGCGAATTACAACTTAAGTGTACTAACCTATCTACATATCCTTATCTAGATGAAGAAGGGTGAAGGAAGTGGAACGGGTAATTAAACATAGAAGACCTTAAAGAATTCATCAATAAACATGTCAACAGGAAAAGCGAAATACGTTATAAGGTGGGGGTTAGGTTTGGACGTTAAAATTCAAAAAGCAAAATTCAAAATACAG
>NW_026436047.1:0-233 GCF_001194135.2 Octopus bimaculoides
AATGATATATGAGCATATGCATGTATACATCTATGTACATACCTGCATCTAAATGTATATATAGATGCATATCTGGGTACAGGACGTCAAAAGGCGTGGACAAAAAAGGAACGGGAACATAAACAATGCACAAAAACGGACTTTTTTACGGACAACAGAATGAACATATAGGAAAACAGACAGGCCACTTATGAAACTTTTCCTTCATCAGCTGCCTCTATTCTAAACTAGGC
>NW_026436048.1:0-423 GCF_001194135.2 Octopus bimaculoides
ATGTATATATGTATATATATGTATATGTGTGTACACACACATATGTATATAACTATGTTTGAATGTATGTGTGCTTATTTTCGTTTGTTCGAAGCGTCAGGAAATTTGAAAATAAATCCTTTTAAGAAAAGCGAATTCAAATAAAGTTACAAATAAATAACACATAAAATAGCGGGTAAAATACCCGGTAGACAGCAAAGAGTGGAAAGAATCCTGTGCAAGTATTTAATCACGCTGCCTTGGCTACTATACTAGGGAAGAACTGACAAATTTCTATAATCAAATTAGAAATTTTTATCGCTACAAGCGAGAAGTGAAGAAATAATTTCTTTTGATTTGTTTAAAATTTACGAAATTTAAAAATAAAATCTAGATATGTACATATGTATGTACGTATGTATGTATGTATGTATGTATGTATGT
>NW_026436049.1:0-345 GCF_001194135.2 Octopus bimaculoides
ATTATTATTATTATTATTATTATTATTATTATTATTATCATTATTATGGAGAGGATAAAATACCTTTCTTGAAGTGAACTTGTAAAATATAGATTATAAGTCACAGAAAGACCAAACTTTGGCAAGAACAAAAGAGAATGTTCCTGTAAATGCATCACAATCTTTACTCCAGTAAAGGCGGCGGCGGAGGCGAGGAGCTGGCAGAAATGTTAGCACGCCGGGTGGAGTGATTACCGTTACGTTCTGAGTTCAAACTCCGCCGAGGTCGATCAATTAAGTACTAGTTGCCTACTGGCGTCGATCTAATCGACTGGCCCCCTCCTCCAAAATTTCGGGCCTTGTGCC
>NW_026436050.1:0-317 GCF_001194135.2 Octopus bimaculoides
ACTACCACCACTACCACCGCCACCACCACTACCACCACGACGACCACCACCACCACCATCATCATCATCATCATCATCACCCTCATCATCATCACTATCGTCATGATGATGATGATCATCATCATCGGAGTGGAGCAGTAATAACCACTCCTTAGGACCACTCGAAACCAGCATCCCGGCCCCGGCAGCACCAGCATCAACATCTGCACCACCACCGCCGCCATCGCCGCCGCCATCAATAGCCAGTCAAAATAGCCACACCACAACTATCAGAGACATCACTAATGCTGGGAACAATAATCCAGGATAAGATTCAC
>NW_026436051.1:0-354 GCF_001194135.2 Octopus bimaculoides
TTTGAGCCCGAGTCAAGCGCGTGTGAGCAATGTTGAGAGAACGTCTGCTACGAATGATATTTTTTGACACAAGGCACCTCCAAGACGACCGCCAGACGCTGAACAAAAATAAATGAACTACGGACCAAGCTCAGTAACAGGAGCCCGAGTTATTGACTGCAATTACATACTTGAAGTCAGTGTTGGCAGAAATTAAATCAGCTTGCATATACACGTTCACTCTACTAAATTTATACTCGGACTAAGCCCCAACAGCCCAAGTGCTGTAGTCGCCACTCACACACACACACATATATATATATATATATATACATGCATACATACATACATACATACATACATACATACATACAT
>NW_026436051.1:491-2587 GCF_001194135.2 Octopus bimaculoides
TATATACACATGCACACGCACGCACTCACACACACACACACACACACACACACACACAAGGGGAGCTTAAGAATTATTTGCACTTTTGCCAAGATTTGCACAACCTTCATCGTTCACGTGCTGAAAGGTGTTTCTCTCGTGGTTACGTAACCGAGGTTTGACCACCCAACTGGCAGTATGCACCAAGGCAGTATGACCGGTGGTCAGTGATTCGATTTCTCTGGTCTGAAGGTGTTTCAGGGTCTGAGATTCATCGTAAGTTTACACCTCAATACAGAGGTTGTGTTCAACCGCGCAGAAGTGTGTACGAGTGGATTGAGAAGTTTAAAAATGGCCATGCAAGCGTGGAGCACGAAAAGAGTGAAAAACGCCGATCAACAGTCCACCACTGTCTCGAAGATTCAACAAGGTCAAAAGATGGTTCTGATGGACCGACAATTGACCATCGATGCGGTGGTATGTCCTTTGCGAATTTCTCATGGTTCTGCATACAGAATCATCCTCGACAAGTTTTACTTCGTAAAGTCAGTGCGAGATGTGTGCCAAGAAATCTTACGGAAGTGCGTAAGTGCAACAATGTAGAGATCTTTCAACACTGTGTTAACAACAAAACAAGATGAGGACAAATATCCGTCAAATGTAAATAATGTAAATAATGTAAATAATGTTCGCCAAACTTGTTTACAAATTTGATAAATTTTCTGATGTCCTTTACGTCAATAACGCAAAGATTGGAAGCAACAGAACGACATGGAGACATCATTGGTAACTTTTTGTTGGATTTCAACGGACTCCAGAGTTCAAAACTTGTTCGTTTCTGTTCAAATGAGAACACTTCATCTTTTACAGTATTTCTTACAGACGCCATTTTAAAACAGTTTTAACAACAGATTGTTTTGACCAGTGTCAAAGCTCTTGGTTGAAGTCGGTGTGTAAATGGCATCGGTGTTCGAATCCCTTAATTAAACTCTTAAAATATTATTAAAGTGATTTCGTGTGTAATGGTGGGGAGTAAGAAGTTCACTTCCTAATCACAAGTTATTGAGTTCGATCCTACTGCGTAGCATCTTGGGCAAGACTTTTAACCATTGATTCCGCTCCGTCCTTAGTGGCTGAAGTTGGGTCAACGGAAATTGTGTGGAAGCCATCGGATGGATTGTAGTTTAAAATTTCATTATTATCAAACTGCGTCACATTTGATTCTGCTGAGAATTAAGAGCACACATGACTGAGGAATACTCGGCCGCTTATACATCAATTGAATGAGTTTTGTGGCTCGGTTGATCGATCATTTGAGAATTGGAGGTCGAAAATTCGATCAAAACATATTATAAAAACGCGCCCGCGCACAGACACACAGACACACAAACACACACACACACACACACACACACACACGTGTGTGTACGTGTGTGTGCAGATAACAAGTGAAGGATGAAACTGTTTGTATCACATTTTGTGATACTTACATTTCATGTGTGTGTGTGCGTGCGCGTGCGCGCGCGTGCACATATATATGTCCCGATATTGATCAGACTATCGATGTTGTTACACATCGTTTGTTACAATGCGTTTCGCACTGCTTCAGCTCTCGAAAAGTTCCAATATTCCTCCCGATAACCTGAGAGGCCATTACGTCAGAGGGTGACCCTTTTACAGCTGAGCGGACTGGAGCAACGTGAAATGAAGTGTTTTGCTCAACAACACAACACGCCGCCCGGTCCTGGAAACGAACCCACGATCTAGCAATCATGAATGCAACACCCTGACCACTAGGCCACGCGCCTTCTCTCTCTCTTTCTCTCTCTCTCTCTCTCTCTCTCTCTCTCTCTCTCTCTCACACACACACACACACACACACACACACACTGATGTACATGCACACATACATACACTTCATGTCCTGTTCGACATGAAGCATAATAAAACAGTACGACACTATTACCATGAAAAAAAAACTTAATAATAATAATAATTAATTCGTTTTATTCGCCACAAGGGCTAATATCAATTAAAAACATATAAGGACAGAGACAGGACGAAGGTTACAAAAGGTTTTGTCCGAAAAGGTAGGAAAGTTCGTCTAAACAGAGGAA
>NW_026436051.1:9145-9839 GCF_001194135.2 Octopus bimaculoides
TTCGATTTCCAGACCGGGCGTTGTGAGTGTTTATTGAGCAAAAACACCCCAACTTTCTCTCACTCTTTCTTTCTGTTTCTATTGTACTTATATTTCAAAGGGGCCAGCCTTGTCACGCTGAATCCCCCCCGAGAACTATGTTGAGAGTACACGTGTCTGTGGAGTGCTCAGCCACTTGCACGTTAATTTCCCAAGCAGGCTGTTCCGTTGATCGGATCAGCTGGAACCCTCGTCGTCGTAACCGACGGAGTGCCACGATATTTTAGTCATTGAACAGACACTCTTTCGTGTGTGGGGCTATGGGCTGTGCCTCGGAGAGCTCTAGGGTGGACTGCGTACCGTTGGTAACCTTGGTACGGATTCTATATCTATCTATCTATCTATCTGTCTATCTATGTTTTAATATTCCAAACTCTTTTCTTGACTTGGTGGTTGGAGTGCTGCAATCACGATCGCAAGATAGTGGTTTCAATTTCAAGTTTGGGCGGTGGCGTGTGTTCTTGAGCAAAACATTTCATTTCACGTTACTCCACCCCACTCAGCTGTAGACGGGTCACCTTACAATCGACTGGCGTCCCGTCCAGGAGCGCTTTTGTGATCTCGGTTACAATCGACTGGCGTCCCGTCCAGGAGCGCTTTTGTGATCTCGGTTACAATCGACTGGCGTCCCGTCCAGGAGCGCTTTTGTGATCTC
>NW_026436051.1:9849-10884 GCF_001194135.2 Octopus bimaculoides
ATCGACTGGCGTCCCGTCCAGGAGCGCTTTTGTGATCTCGGTTACAATCGACTGGCGTCCCGTCCAGGAGCGCTTTTGTGATCTCGGTTACAATCGACTGGCGTCCCGTCCAGGAGCGCTTTTGTGATCTCGGTTACTTATTCGCCATGGAAACCGAGTAAGCAGTTCTATGACTCCCAAATGTCCACGGATCCCCATTTCTACCAAATGTGCCATTTATTATTGCTTTTATTTTCACTTTCACGATTCCTAAATTCCGTTTATGTTTTACTTTTATGCTGCTAAATTGAATTTCCGGATCTCTGTACCTTCTTCCGGTCACTGTTTTCCACAGAAAGAATCGAAATGTCCATCAGTATACAGATATTTTTTTCATTCCAACCCTTGGTCATTCTACCTGGACCTTTTGCCTTTCTGCCAAGTCAGTCTGGACAGGTATGTCCCAGATGCTTGCTGTCCAGTCTTTGCCACGTATCGTATGTGTTTTCACGCCGAAGTAACAGCGTATTACTAAGTATCTGTGGATATATTCGGAGTTTGCAAGAATTGGGCGACTTTATATGATGCAGTCAAGCGTCTCAGTTCTATAATCTTCATCATCAACATCATCATCATCGTCGTCGTCGTCGTCGTCAACATCATCATCATCAATGCTATAAAACAGACCTCATGCCGTGTTTACGTCAGAAGGTAGCCAGCCATAACCAATGGTCAAAGTTCCTTTGCTGTCCTTTAATCAGCTCAATCTTTAATCCCTTCAGTCTTTAGTCGGTTCAGCCTTTAAGCCCCGGGATCCATGAGGTCCTCCCCAGTAAA
The DNA here is from genome assembly GCF_001194135.2 of Octopus bimaculoides. NCBI lineage: Eukaryota > Metazoa > Mollusca > Cephalopoda > Octopoda > Octopodidae > Octopus > Octopus bimaculoides. Next base: position 10,666 of record NW_026436051.1, read on the forward strand.
ACAGACTTTCTATGATATTTCACTTAGAATTTCGGCCCCAGTTTCTCTCTCCCCTCCCCGGTTATTTTATTACTTCCACAAACCCACACACACCCCACCCCTTCTTGTTGTGACTTGATGACCTTCACGTAGTACCCGACATCACCCCCCTTTTAACACCTACCGGACGAGGTGGGGTGGTCTTCATTTTTATAATTCCCGCCCTCTTCCATTCTACTA
>NW_026436051.1:11047-14042 GCF_001194135.2 Octopus bimaculoides
ACATAGTTATACACCACCCCCACCACATACCCATCTAGTATTTCTAGATCTCGGAAGCCAATCCGGTATCATTATTATTAATTATTATTATTATCAATATTATTATTATTATTATTATTATTATTATTATTATTATTATTATTATTATTATTATAAGGCGGTGAGATGGCAGAATCGTTAAGCATGCCGGACGAAATGCTTATCTGCATTTCGTCCGTCTTTACATTCTAGGTTCAAATTCCACCGAAGTCGAGTTTGCCTTTCATCCCTCTGGGACTCAACAAAATAAGTACCAGTTGAGCACTGGGGGTCGGTGTAATCGACTGACCTCCCCACCCCCACCTCCCAAAAATTTCAGGTATTTTGCCTAGAGTAGAAAGGATCAACATCACCATCATCATCATCATCATCATCATCATCATTTAGGGTAGTGGATAGGCAGAAATGGTGGAGGGTCGGGAGAGAACATATTGCGGTATTTGTGGCGAATTATTACGTTTTGAGTTCAAATCCCACAGGGGACAAACTTTGTGTTTCATTTTTTCGAGGTCGAAAAGATTAAGTATCAATCAAATTGTGGGGGCCAATAATATCGATTGACCCTACCCCGCTTCCTTCAAATGTTGCCTTTAATAAAAGCAACTATCTTGATTTTTCTTCAACTTTTACATTCACATTTCTCCATTTACGTTGATTTAATTAATTCATTTTAATTAACAATTTCCCTTAATTAATAAAGTTTATTGCATTTAAGTTTTTTTAAAGTTATAAACTTTATCTAAAATATTTTTAAAACATCATTTTATAAATATATAAATGAATTATTAAAATTATTTTATTTAAATTCTCAAAGCGAATAAATAATGTTGAAATATAATTAAACTTTAATTATTTGTTAAAATAAATTTAAATAGATAAACTTAATTAAAATTTTTAAAGTGAATTAATTGTTAATGTTATATTTTAAGTAAATAATTAAAGTAAACTAATTGTTAGGGTTAACTTCATTTAAATTATTTAAATGAAACATCAATAAAAGAACACCGTTAATTAAATTTTAATTGCAGAAGTTGGAAGTCCGGTTTAATACTGGGAGTAAAACAACACTTTGTGGGCGGAGTTGTGTCGGTTTTTCTGGGTTTAGCAGTTTTTCTTAAAAAAACATGGAAAAACTAATCAGTGATTAGTCAAAATGTTTGTTTAGCCCCGCCTTTCAAAAAACATTTCAACCAATGACATTAACCAGTTGATGACAACCAGCGAAAATACCCGCACGCACACACACAACCACTCGCATACGCACACATACATACTACATACACATGTACACACACTAACAATACTTTAGAATAAACTACGGTAGAGCAACCGTGTCATATTTTCTGACAAAGCATTCACTTCCGGTCACAATACAATATCTTTTTGTTTTTTCCTGTCGTAGCGGCAGAAATAGTCTTTTGTGTGACGGGGGGTGGGGGATGGGGGTGGAATAATGTTTATATTTTGAATGTGTGTGTGTGTGTGCTTAATGTGTGAATATGTGCTTATGTGTGAACGTGTGTGTGTGTGTGTTTGTGTTTGTGTGTGTGATCGAATTTACGTTTAGACCACCGCTAATAACGATAATGTTGGTGGTGGCGGTGGTGGTGGTGGCTACTATTGATGTGTGCGTCTCCGCGCGTGCATGTGCGTGTGATTGCGTGTGTGTGTGTGTGTGTGTGTGTGTGTGTGTGTGTGTGTGTGTGAGTATGCGTGTGATGTGCGTTATACTTCTATCGCTTTCCTCTTCCTTCCTCGTAATGAGACGTGACAAGATTTCACACAAGAAATTAGTCAAAAATAATTGCGAAACTGTAATTGTTTTCCCTTTTTTTTTACACAAACACACACACACACACACACACACACACACATTCATGCACACATACACACACATTCATGCACACACACACACATTCATGCACACATGCACGCACGCAGTCATGCACTCACGCACTTCGCAGTTACTCACAGTGACACACACACACACATATTAACATACACGTACACACACACACATTAACACACACACACACAAACACACATACACGCATATATTTATTTATTTCTAGCGTTGTATATTTTAGTCCATTGTTTCCCCTCACACGTCTGTCTGTCTGTCTCTATTTCTGTCAGAGTTCACTCCGGCATCAGCCACTCGGGCCACCTCTCTCTGTCTCTCTGTCTCTCTGTCTCTCTCTCTATCTCTCTCTCTGTCTCTCTCTCTCTCTCTCGCTCTCTCTCTCTCTTTCTCTCCCCCTCAGACATACACACACACACACTCCCCCCCCTCTCTCTCTTCTCTGTGTTTGCCTGTTGGTGTCTAGCACTGTCTGGCTTCTCTCCACCCACTCCTCTCCCTTCTCTCACTCTCTCACCCCCCTCCTCTCACTCAATCAGCCATTCTTTCATTCAATATTAAATTCCATTCTTCGTCTTAATATTTCTTTCTTCTTTTCTTCCTTCCTTGTTGTTTTCTTCCCAGTCTCTCTCTCTTTCTCTCTTTCTCTCTCTCTCTCTCTTTCACACTTCCTTCTTCTTCTTCTTCTCCATTATTCCCCCCTCCCACCACAATACCAATCTCTCCTCACACTATCCTCCACACCACATTTACTACAATCACCCTATTGTGGCAATATTAATTACGCATCGCTTCCAAAATTTCCCTTATGGCCATCAAGCTTGGAAACGAAGACCGGCACACACACACACACACACACACATATATATATATATACATACACACACACATTTGTGTGTGTGTGTGTGTGTGTGTGTGTGTGTGTGTGTATATATATATATATATATATAGATAGATAGATAGATAGATAGATAGATAAGTAGATTCATGTATGTATGTATATATACATACATATATATACATATATTTGTGTGTATATGTATCCTATATATATATATATATATACATATATATATATATATATGGACACACACA
>NW_026436052.1:0-201 GCF_001194135.2 Octopus bimaculoides
ACTTGGTACAGACATTAAAGAGATTTCGAGTGTCCTTGAAAAGGTATGTTTTTCTAAAAATCGATTGAATTTTTTGTGGAACTGTTTGGTGAACTTTGAAAAAAAGGAAATTTCGGCCCTGAAAACAAAAAAAGAAAAGAAGCTGAAAATTCTGATTTCCCATTCCCCTGAGCCAGTGGGCAAGGGAACATTTTGGTTGAG
>NW_026436053.1:0-338 GCF_001194135.2 Octopus bimaculoides
AGGCACTTCAGCTACTCTCTCGGGCGGGCAATGCCGGCAACAGGAGTTCCTACGCGGATTTTTATAGCGGTTTAGTGGGATTTAGGTCCGAAGATTCCTTGGGAGATACCCTGGGCTACGATGAAAATCAGTTGACTAACCTGTTCAGGAGAAATTTCGGGCCGAGTTATCTGGACAATTACCAGAAATCCCTGGCTTGGCAGTGCTTCCGTGCGGCGTTACCTGTTCGTAATAAAATGTCAAGGCACGGAAGTGCCATATCACCGACATGTCCGAGGTGCGGGCGACACAGGGAAACCGTCTTGCACGCATTTGTGGAATGTCCGGAATTAACGAGA
>NW_026436054.1:0-207 GCF_001194135.2 Octopus bimaculoides
TTAGGGTTAGGATTAGTGTTACGGTTTTAGGGTCAGGGTTAGGGTTTAGGATTAATGTTAGGGTTAGTGTTAGGGATTAGGTTTAGGATTAGGTTTAGGATTAGGGTTGAGTAATCGTGCGCATGTTAATCTGAAAAATTACAGATATGTGAAAAGCACCAACCCTGCCATCTATTATAACTTTTGTTGTTCTGTTTAATATATACA
>NW_026436055.1:0-219 GCF_001194135.2 Octopus bimaculoides
ATATATATATATATATATATATATATATATTCAGTAATGAATTAAAAGCATCTCTAGTGTTGTAAACATTGATTGCGCATACTCCATGTATGTGTTTTGCTTGTTTGCCAGAGTCACTGCAGCATAGCACTTGGGAATAACTCCCTCATAACATTGGTTGTTAAAACACCTAAAGGTCATACACTGAGTCTTCTTCCACCTTAGTTTTGGCCTGTAGCC
>NW_026436056.1:0-739 GCF_001194135.2 Octopus bimaculoides
TTATTATTATTATTATTATTATTATTATTATTATTATAATTATAATAACATCAAAGAAAAGATTATGAAAAAAATATACTTACGCTCGTCGAAATTCCCTGTCGGGGACAAAAAAAAATATTGTTTAAAATAAAATTATTGCTTGAACGATTCAATGTTATGGTTAATGGCAGACAATGGCATAATAGATTCATGGACTGTACGTAACAATAATTTTCTTTTATCCATTCGTAATACGTTCTGGCATATTGAAGGTATTCACGTTCGAAACTGTCAGAATGTATTACAAATGAACGGTACGTTATTGAAATGAACGCATGTTTATAATTTAGAAAACAACAAAACAAAAAAAAAAGACACATATAGCCTTAAGAATTATTCTAGTCGGATCTCTCTCTCTCTAATAGGTATTTTGCTGTCAGGACGTTTTTACCTGATTTGAAGGATTTTTGTGTCTTTTCCTTTACATGGGCAGCTCGATTAATAAATTTTTTTTAATTAAACATTTTGATATTTCATGTACTTGTACAATGTGTCATATAGAACATCTTTTACTCTTAGCGTTGTTGAGAAAAGTTTCTATTTTCTAAGTTATTTCGAGTTAAAGTTGTCGTATTTCGGTAATGTCAACCAATCAATGACGTTTATTCAACTGAATGAAATTACAGCTGTTGTTTGTCAACAAATTCCGGCGGTGTATATTTCGTTTGTCACTGTTATTTATAACATCGTTCGTGCG
>NW_026436057.1:0-255 GCF_001194135.2 Octopus bimaculoides
ACGCATACACATATACATATATATATATAGCAATGTATCACACTACCGTCGATATGCCCTATACATACATCTATACATACATACACACATATAAATTTACACATACACACACGTACGTGTGTACGTGAATATGTATACATGCATATATATATATGATTGTATGCGTGTATATACATTTACATTTGCACAGACATATATGTTTCATATGTATCTATATATATGTCACTATATATATCTATATACATATATATATAT
>NW_026436058.1:0-372 GCF_001194135.2 Octopus bimaculoides
TTTCTACTTAAAATGCGAATATATATATATTAATAGATATTGATGCATGAATATTTTAAAAAATATTTATAAAATATAAATATACATAAAAATACCTGTAAATAAAACCCATGTTGATACGTATGGAAGGAATGTGAGAAAAAGAGAAGTGATAATTTTTTGTACTAGACTGGTTAAGAGTTTCGGTTAAAATATCCATAGAGTTCGATGTGCTTGATAAAGTCGAACTTATAACGGTATGAATATGGTTGCCTAATTTGAGTTTATATCTTGAATATTATCTTTTGCCTTGGGTTCGACCCGAGCACTTCTTAAGTAGTTCTATATTTTTCGTAAGAAAAACAATACAATATATATAAACGCATGCATGTA
>NW_026436059.1:0-315 GCF_001194135.2 Octopus bimaculoides
TCTTCTCCTCTCTCGCTCACCCTCTCTCTCTCACCCTCTCTCTTCTTCTCTTACACATATACACACACACACGTAGCCACACAGATTCACACACTTGCACACGTGGATACAAATACACCCACATAATACACACACATGAGTTCAGGCATGCAAACATACATATAACTCATAAATACACATACACACTCACACATACACATACACACGCACATATATTAGCGCACACAAAAATCTAACTTTTTTATCTACGTTCCTTTAAATAAGTATAACAGTGTATGTATATCTGCGTGCATAAATATGTAAATATGTGTGTGC
>NW_026436060.1:0-633 GCF_001194135.2 Octopus bimaculoides
TATATATATATATATATATATATATATCGTTATCTGGGGGACTCGTTCTCTTTCAGTACCTTATTATTTAACACACCCACCAGTTAAGTTTCCACTCACCGGTTAAGTTCCCAAAAATCTTGCAAACTAAATCCATAAACGAAATATATTTATATACTTCAAACGGATTGTATAAAACTTATATAATCCAATAAAATAGCAATAAATGTAAGAATAAAAAGAGGCCACAAAACAGGGGTGTGACAAGGTGTCACTAAGAACCCGGAAATTTTACGTTTTCGGAGTTTAAGAGAAACATCAACTTCATCACATGACGAAGGGCTCCGTCCAAAAAGTTTCTACTTCACATTTCATTGTCAGCAAAGTATATTTTTTGTATTGTGTTTATTCAATTTTTTTACTCTATTTATTCATTTTTTTTCTTTGACTAAACGTTGAATTTTGCTGATGCAGACGACCATTAGTTTAATCGAATTCTTAATGATTATATCGATTACATTTGATTGAATTTGATTCAGAACTTAAGCCATATATATATATATATATATATATATATACATGCATGCCTGCATGTATGTTTGTATGTATGTATATATATATATACATACAGACATACATATATATATATATATA
>NW_026436061.1:0-208 GCF_001194135.2 Octopus bimaculoides
TGTGTGTGTGTGTGTGTGTGTGTGTGCAATGGCCCAGTGGTTAGGGCAGCTGTTTCGCGGCCGTAGGATCGCGGTTTCGATTCCTAGACCGGGAGTTGTCAGGTGTTAATTCAGCGAAAACATCTAAAGCTCCACGAGGTTCAGGCAGTGGGGGTGGCGAACCCTGCTGTACTCTTTCACCACAACTTCCTCTTACTCTTTCTTCCTG
>NW_026436062.1:0-331 GCF_001194135.2 Octopus bimaculoides
ATACATATACATATATACGTATATACATATGTTTACATATATATGTATGTATGTATGTATGTATATGAATGTATATGCATATATATATATATATGCATGTATATTATTTATTTATACATTCGTACATATATACATAATAGAAACAACACACAGAGATTCCCAGTCATATATGAATGTACGGATGTCTGTGTATGTATGTCTGCATAGCTATTACGGTACATGCATGCACATACACATACATCCACAATTATATGTTTATGTACATATGCACGTATATATGTGCGTGTGTGTGTGCGCATGTGTGTATCTGTTATATATATATATATATATA
>NW_026436063.1:0-410 GCF_001194135.2 Octopus bimaculoides
AAAAGAATTAAACAATATAATCATAAATTATCCAACAAATATCGAAAGAGTATACTGTAAATTTTGTCGTTGTGAAATTCAAGGCAGTGAAACTCGTCTGGAGAGGCACAGAAAAACGGATAAACATTTAAAATGTTAATTCAGAAAATAGAAGTTGAAAGCTGACCAACTTTTTGCAGCCTGCAACTTCTGTTCATATTACAAACGTAGCAGCTGCAGAGCTTAAGTTTTGTCCCTTCATTGCAGAACATAACTTACCAGTGAGACTAATTCAGAATGTATGTCCTGATTCCAAAATAGCTAAAGATATTAAATGTGCAAGAACCGAAGCTACTCAAATATATAAAAATTTTAGGCCCATATTACTTTGAAAACCTCATTAAACAGTTCAAAGAGTGCAAGTTTTCATT
>NW_026436064.1:0-213 GCF_001194135.2 Octopus bimaculoides
ATGATCTAATAGCCGAAAGCCTGGATAGGTACAATTTCCACAGGTCAATGCCTCAAATTGATCGAAAGAAACTGGAGCTCATTCGCTCCTACGAGCTCGTGGAACCACACCTTGACCTCCTAGAAGGCATTATAAGAGACACGAACACAAAAAAGGACAGTGGAGACCCTGCACACTGTGCTCAGGCTCAAGAGGACCAAACGGACCACCGAG
>NW_026436065.1:0-396 GCF_001194135.2 Octopus bimaculoides
TTTCCAAACTACTCCTGCACCCACCTGACAACCAGTGTTTGTTTGTTTATGTCCCAGTAACTTAATGATTCATTCAAAAAGATTGACAGAATGGGTACCAGATTTCAAAATACAAACTGGGGTTGATTTGTTCAGCTAGCCCCTTTGAGGTGGCTACGAGCTAATAAACGAAACAAGTAAAAGGTATTTAGTCCATGGACTAAACAGAACAAGAGGAAACACATGAGATGTAGAGTTACTGAAGTGGTCACAGGGTGTGTGACAAGAGATTTCCACACAAAGGACATAAAATAAGAACTATAATAAATCTGAGGTGAGGAACAAATATATAAGTGCGTGTGTGTTTATTTGGCAGCAAAAAAAAACAAAAAAACATATGACTATCCTGAAATATAA
>NW_026436066.1:0-373 GCF_001194135.2 Octopus bimaculoides
TGTTGCACAATGCGTCTCCATCTTTCCTTTAACTTGAAAATACCCTCTTATCAGAATTGTGGTGGTTTCGTGGCAAAGAATTCATCAAGGTATCTTTTTACGTCATCCAAGGAATTGAAATTTTTACCATTAAGACTATTCTGCAGAGACCTGAATAAGTGGAAATCCGAAGGGGCAATATCTGGTAAATATGAAGGGTGGAGTAACACATCCCAGCCGAGCTGCAGCAATTTTTGTTTCGTTCCCAAAAAAATGTGCGGTCTTGCATTATCATGTTGGAAAACAACACTCTTCCTGTTGGCCAATTCTCGACGTTTATCTTTAATTGCTGCTTTTAACTCGTCCAGTTGTGTGCTGTATTTCTCAGAATTAA
>NW_026436067.1:0-244 GCF_001194135.2 Octopus bimaculoides
CTGTCTGTCTGTATGTATGTCTGTCTGTCTGTCTGTCTGTATGTATCTATGTATGTATGTATGCATGTATGTATGTATGTATGTGTGTGAGTGTATATATGTGTGTGTATATATATGTCTATGTATGTATATTAAAACGTATGTATATGTATATATATGTGTATACATATGAATGTATATGTGTGTATACATCCATCTTTCTTTCTTTCTTTCTTTCTTTCTTTCTTTCTTTCTTTCTTTCCTT
>NW_026436068.1:0-473 GCF_001194135.2 Octopus bimaculoides
ATATATATATATATATATATATATATATATATCAATCTGTCCATTTGTGTAGTTGGTTTGTCTATCTACTTATCTACAAATTTAGTTATCTACTTATACACACAAATAAACACACACCCACACGCATAAATATATTTATATATTCGTATATATTTACAAACATAAATGGGTCTATGCACATTTATTTATTGTATATATTTACGTGTTCATATAGCATTTTTATATATTGGAAGGAAAGAGTAGAAAGAGTGGTAGAGAAGAATATTTTCTCATCTGATATTTAGATAGTAAGTCTTGAAGCATTATTAAAGTTCTTTCATAACTGGCAGGAAATCAAATTTAAATTTGAATCAATGTGCAGTTATCACTAAATTTATAATAGCAAGAAAATAAGATTGTTAGCAAACACAGAAATCAACTAGCAAATTTATTATGAAGCAAATGTAGTAAAAATTAAAAAAAAAAAAAAAAAA
>NW_026436069.1:0-441 GCF_001194135.2 Octopus bimaculoides
TGATCGGATCAACTGGAACCCCCGACGTCGTAAGCGATGGAGTGCCAACACAATACCAACTGTTGACAGAATCTACTGTTTCTTCTAATATTATAATTGCTTATAAAATGATGAGAGGTACAGGCATGGCTGAGTGGTAAGAAGCTTTCTTCTCAATCATATGATTCCAGGTTCAGTTCCACTGCATGACACTTTGGGCAAATGACTTCTACTATAGCCTTGGGCTGACCAAAGCCTTCAGAGCGAATTTGGTAGACAGAATCTGAAAGAAACTCAGTGTGTGTGTGTGTGTGTGTGTGTGTGTATATATCTATGTTTATGTGTTTGTCTTCTGCCACTGCTTGAACAACTGGTGTTGGTGTATTAACATCTCTGTAACTTAGTGGTTCATCAAAACAGACCAATAGAATAAGTACCAGGCTTAAAAAAAAGTGCTGGGGT
>NW_026436070.1:0-217 GCF_001194135.2 Octopus bimaculoides
TGGAGAGGGTGCCATAGTTGAAAGAACCGCTCGTGATTGGTATGCCAAGTCAAAAAATGGAAATTTTCACCTCAAAGACGCACCTCGCTCTAGCCGTCCAGTTGAGTTCGATGAAGAGTGATTAAACCAACTTTCGCATGAAACTTCTCGTCAAACGACAAGGGAACTGGCAGAGAAAATGGAATGCTTCCATACTGCTATAGAGAAGCATCTTCAC
>NW_026436071.1:0-256 GCF_001194135.2 Octopus bimaculoides
AATCTACAATATCCAAATCATTTTCATTCATCTTTTCAATGTAGTTTTATTGAGTCGTTATCAGCACAATCCCACCATGGGTTGCTGTGAGACAGCATGTTGTTGTATCTGAGTAGATTCTTTACTTCATCTCACCTATTACCTCAGTGTTATGGGTTCAAATTCTTTCACTTCATTCAGTTCATGTAAAACATTACATTTCGCGTAAAATACCCCTTTCTTTGACCCTTGTAGTAAATACAGAATGATTACCATA
>NW_026436072.1:0-660 GCF_001194135.2 Octopus bimaculoides
TATCAAAAGGACCCCCTTCAGTCACGAATGCCCATGGGATTGCCCCTCCGAGGCGCACAATTCTGGGGAAAGCTGTTTGTTGAAGATCAACATTCACCCACGCATAATAGGCTCCACAGTCTACGCCACCGACGTTGTTGAATGGAAAGACAAAGGCCGATATAGTGACATCGCAACTCATTCCTACAGCTGAATGAACTCAAGGAACGTGGAATAAAGTCTCTTGATGAGGAACGCAACGCACTCCGATCGAGGAATCGAAATCAGAAACAATCTCAGCCGCTTCTATTGCATATTTCGAATTTTAATCTGCCTGTGCAGTGTCATTACAAGCTAGTGCATCGCTTACAATCTGTCTTTATATACATCCAAGTGGCCAAATGATCTCGTTCTGGAAATGACATGACTGTGTGACTGAAATGTCACATTTACAGCGAAATTATTATCTTCCACTCTCGCATTCACTTTCTTGATAAGTTCGTTTCACCTAGATCTGAAGTATATAATCTTTTCTAACATAACGCATCTAAAATATAACTTCATTTCCTGGCTTTCAATAATACCTGTACGTTGATTATGTTTTAAAGCTAAGAATTTTAGACTGGAGTTGCTCTTCTGGCACATTTCTAATCTAAATATGTATGTAAATATACATACATA